>NC_091471.1:107385614-107685614 GCF_036971445.1 Narcine bancroftii | reverse complement strand
GTCGATAAATTCAGCTGTGATTTTAAAAACAATCAATCGATCCATTTTCTTGTTTTCCTTCAGATGTATATAACTTTTTATAAAATGAACAAAATTCATCATTAATCTCACGAGGTTTATAAGTGATAAAAGAATTCCGTCTAACAGCATTAATAGTCCTCGAAACCTGTTCTTTCTTTAATTGCCATGCCAACACCTTATGTGCTTTCTCTCCCCACTCAATACCGTTGTTTAGTCCTATTAATCATACATTCAAATTGATAAGATTGCAAAGTATTATATTCCAGTTTCAACCTAGATAATTTTATTTTCTTATCTTCTGAAGCATCTTTCTGAAATTCCTTTTCTAACTCATCAATCTGTTTCTCTAATTCAAGACTCTGATTTAATCGATTCTTTTTTATTTGAGAAGCATAACTAATTATTTGTCCTCTCAAATAAGCTTTCATCGTATCCCATAATACAAACTTACTTTGAACAGATTTAGAATTTTCTTTCAAAAAATTAATTTTAAAAAAAAATCAATAAATTCCATATTTTTAATAACATTGTATTAAACCTCCAACGATAGGCCACTTGAATTTTCTCAGAGGTTGCATATATAAAGTATAACAAAGAATGATCTGAAATCACCCTACTTTTGTATTCCGCTTGTTGTATTTTCCCTTGTAAATGTGCCGATACTAAAAAGAAGTCAATCCTTGAAAACGATTCATGTCTAGATGAGTAAAGGGAGAAATATTTCTCTGTCAGATTAAGACGTCTCCAAATATCTACTAAATTAAGATCTTTCATTAACGCTTGAACCTGAACTGCCATTTTAGATTTCTTATCTTTCTTCGGAAGTTTATCTAATAAAGGTTCCAAAACACAATAAAAATCACCACCAACTAAAACATTATCATTAGCCTGACCCAGATATAAAAATGCATCTGAAATAAATATTTCATCATCTACATTTGGGGCATAAATATTAAGTAAAGTCCAAAATTCATTAAAAATCTTACAATTCAATTTAAGAATACATCCTGCCTTTTCCTCCATTGATTGTAATTCAAAAGATAAATTTTAATGTATCAAAATTGCTACACCTTTAGCCCTGGAATTAAATGAAGAAGAATATACATACCCTACCAAGTCCCTCTTCAATTTCATACTTTCTTTGACATTCAAGTGTGTTTCTTGTAAAAAAGCAACATTAATTTTCATTTTAATATACGCCAAAATTTGCTTATGCTTAATCGGACTGTTTAAACCTCGAACATTAAAAGTTGCAAATCTCAACTTTGACATATCTACTAATACTACTAAGAACTAATAATATCTTTATATATAAGCTCAAATCAACGTAAATAGGAGAAAAAAAAATCACAAATTAAAGACTAGATAAAATCAAAATTAAAAAAAAAAGAAAATAATCAAAAAATAAAGAAAATAATAATAAAAAAATAATCAAAAAAAAAAGAAACCCCCCCCAAAAAAAAAACTACCAAAAGGTAGTAATCCCTAAACAAAATTTGGGTGTGGATCACCCACCAGTGGCTGATGACTGATAGAACTTAGAGCAAATCTCTCCCTCCCCAGCCGAACAAAGAATAACATCAAAATATCATAATAACATAAAAAGTAAAATAAGAGTAAGAAAATTCTTCTATTCATCCAAGAGATTCCAAATTCGGAGACCCCATTTCAAGAGAAGTTGGACTCTTTCCATTCCCGTTTTTCCCATTTCTGCCATTTCTTCCGTTTCCAGAACAACCAGATTTTTCTTTAGGAGACAATGGTGGACTATGTCTTTGTCCTCTTACATCTGGCAATGAATCAGCAAAAATCATTGCTTCACGATCATTCTCAAAAAAACGAGATTGATAGTCACCATAAAACACCTTTAACACTGCCGGATAGCGAAAAGTAGATTTATAGCCTTTACGCCACAAAACTTCTTTAACTGGATTAAATTGACGTCGACGTTAAATGACCTCTTGACTCAAATCGTGATTTTAAAAAACTCTGCTATTCTGAATCAATAACGGAGTTTGTCATTGTCTTGCATTTTGCCTGCTAGACAAAGTATTGCTTCTCTCTCCAAATAATTAAAACATCGAATTATTACAGGTCTCAGTGGTTGACCAGGTGAAGGTGGTCTTCGTAAAGCTCTATGAGCTCTTTCCAATACCAAGCCTCAAGAAAAAAATTCTTGCCCTAGTACTTGTAGGATCCAGTCTTTAAAAAACGAAGAGGATCTTGTCCTTCCATACCTTCTGGCAAACCAACAATTTTCACATTATTCCTTCTGCTTTGATTCTCCAAGTAGTCTATTTTCCTCTCTAACTCCTTCTCATGTTCTCGCAATTCTATAATGGATTTTTCGACCTTCAACACTTTTTCTGTATTAGAAGCCACTTGCTGTTTACATTCCAAAAAAGCAGACTGAAATTTTAAAAAATCTTCACAAGATGCTTCCACACGTGCTTTAACTGTATTCAATTCTGAACTGATCATTTGGGCCATCTCATTCATTATAGGCTGAATGACAGCATTTAACTGTTTACATTGTAGCTCAGAAAAGCTCAGCCCTGCTTTCTCTAACGTAGTGGCAGAATTAGGTAACTGCAGCTCCTGCTGCAACTCAACAAAAGGCATTTTAACGGTTTTACTGTGGGTCTGGACTCCCAGCGACGGCACCCCGACTTCCTCAGGGGGTCGACGCTGGTCTCCCCCCGCAGCTCGTTGTTTTTTAAAAAAATCACGGAGGAGATCGAGATCTTCAGGTTGGAATGCTTCCTGAAGCATTTCAGGCAATGGAGTCGTCTTCCTGCGTGCTCCCTCCGTTAAAATCAGCCGGCTGCCAGAATTGGGATCCACTTCTTGGGAACACGCACCTTCCTCTAGAGAACGGGTAATTCCAGCGCTGTCCTTCACTTAGTGAATAGTACACATTTTTTTTTCAGCTCCCACAGGCAGTCTTTGTGGTTTAGGCACTAAGGAAGTTAAATCTGTTTAGGCCCCAAATCTTCAACACTTTGAAAATGTAACTTCTTCTGCACTTGAGGTTTAATCTTTTTACCATTAATGGCCATAACATTTCCTTAATACTTTAAACTAAAATTTAAAAAGTTTAAACTTGAAAACAAGGTGTTAAAAACGGGTACTTAAAAGTCCGGCCAGAGAGGTCGAGATCACACATCTAGACTCTACGCCATCTTGCCACGCCTCCCCTTCTGATCCTTGATGGATGCCAAATGAGTGAAAAACTGGCAGGTGAAGGTGTGGATCTGGTATAGGATATGTCTGCAAATTGGAGGAATGCACTTAATTTTCAGTCTGGGCACTAACATTGGTTAACTCTGGTTCTGCTAGACCATTTCCTGTTCTCCCTCTCTTCCCTATCCCACAGTTTTCCACTTCTCCACTTTCTTCCCTTTCCATTCAGAAAGTTATCCCCCTCCCTCTTTTTACTCTTGTGCCTTCCCTCTCTTATCCCACCTATTACCTTTTGCCTTTGGGCCTGTGCTCTTCCTGCACCCCCCCCCCCCAATAATTTTATTCAGGTGTCTGTCTACATTTTACTCATACCTTGATTAAAGAGCTCAGGCCCAAAACACTGGTTATGTATCTGTGCTAAATAAAGTATACTATTTTCTCCAGAATTGTATTTTTATTAGTGACTGACACTGGTCAATGCAAAAGGTCTTTGTTCATCACATAAGTAGTCATTTTGTTTGAAGTTTCTCTAACCTCAAAATGTTTATTTTTTTATACTCCCAATAACAAAAGTACCAACAGGTAATTCAGTAGCTACAATGAAATTGTTTATTTATTTGGAATTGTGAAAAATGCTTCAATTGAATTGAATATTTATGGTTGTAGCACACTTTCACTAACAAGACCCATAAGAATGTTGAAATGTCTTTTGGACAAAGTAACTTGTGTGGATGGCATAGGTGCTCTGTGGTTAGTAAGGGATTACTAAAGGGTGGTATGCGAGTTTTGGGGGGGGGGGGGAGGGTTGAGAACCACTGGGTCTTAAAGATTCTGAGGACCAGACAACCCATCCACCCAAAATTAACATGTTTGAAGTGTGGCTCACTAGTTACACAAATATTTCTCATTGATATTTGAAACAAATATCTTGCCATAGGGATGGTAGCTATACTGATCACCATATGGATAGCATTACAAGCTCCTGTTTTAGTAAAATGGGATTATCATTGTAAGGGATAGTATAGATAAGAGGAACTGAATGGTCACAGTTAAGATTTAACATTTTAAACAAGCACAACGCAAGTCGCAGACCAGCAATAATTCAATACATTGGAAGAACTGAGGGAAGGTTTGTCACAATCTGTTCCAGATTTGAAACATTTGCAAAGACTGATTTTGCAAGGGAGAACCATTCTGACGGCTGGAAAGAAAACAGCTCTTTGAAGCAGCTCTTATGCCAGCCATTTTGTGGAAAATCAGAGCAAAGCATGCTCTGTAAATGATTGGGCCTTTTTGGTGGCTTGACCTGTGCCAGAAGGGTCTTTTTGGGAACCAACATGCTTCTTTTTAAGTGTGACTAACAGTGGAGGTCACTTGGAGAGGCTGCTTTTTTTTAAGTGTGACTAGCAGTGAAGTTACTTGGAGAGACGAAGGCCAGAGTCTTGGAACCTTTGTGGAAGCGGCCCAGCTCGAGTCTTGCCTACAAAAGGGCCAGGAGTGTTGTGACCACAGGTCGTGTGGCCGGACATTTCTTCAAAGGCAACGCAAGAAGAATTTGAGTCTGTATCAGCCACAACTCCAGTCTTCCCATCAGTTCAACATTAATTGTGGGCATCAAATTGCAAAGGCCTACTCTTCAACACGGACTTCAAAGTGACTGTAGATTTTGGCCTGGAGTGTAATGATGTACACAAGCATACACCTAACCTTCTTTGAACTCTATCATAGTGGAAAATAACTTGACTGAAAGTTTTCATATAGGCCAATTAACATGCCCCCATTCTCTTGCACTTACTTGATGTTTCACGGTCACATTGGTTTACAAACCACATTTCTTGAGTGTTTCGTCTGCTGTAAAGCAGTCACCCATGCTCTGGAAACACACTGTTTATAAAATTGCATTGATTTTAAACTGATTGCTTCTTCTAATTTGTATTTGAGCAAGTTTTTGAAGACTGATTCTCATTTGAATTTAATGCTTGTTATCCATTTAATCTCATAACTTCTGAATAACCACTAACAGTACTTTCTTTTCTAATTCCATAGAATTGTGGGTGTATTGCATGTTAATTGCAGTCAGTTATATGTAAAGTTGCTATAACAAACCATGTGACTATAAGTATTGCATGACAAATGTTAACTAGATGCGTAAATCCGTAAATTAAACCTTTGATTGTACTTTTATTTAGGAAGCACACCTTCTGGATGTTATAAAAAACTGATTGAATATTATAAAAAAGGCAATCTCTCATTTAAATATGTCAAGACATTTAATATGGATGAATATGTTGGTGAGTAGCTTGCAGTGGAATTTAATGTGAAATAAGTTTTGTCAGTATTTTCAACAGAAGTACCTGTATGTGTTTGAAGTTATTTATAGGTGCAATTTTTGTTAAAAAGGAACAGTTAGAACAAAGTACATTCTAATTCTGTATATTGAAGTTTTAATTCAATTTCACATTTTTAAAACATTGAACCTGTTGTTTATCGATCTTACAGGGCTGTAGGAAAAAAATGGAAATTACTTTTGAGATCAATTGTTTAAATTTCATGTTGATAAGAATTGTAACCTATATTGTGGTACTTGATGTATGAATTCCATTGGGACAAATAAGTTTCTTTCCAATAATGTCTATTTTAGCAACATCTGCAGTAAAATTCTGAAATTTGGCCCTAATGCACGTTGAGCAGATTCTGCTGAGGAAAGCTTTAGTGACTGTTAAAATATCTCTTCTATTTATTTTCAATGGTCTGCTTGCAATCATTTAGAAATCAATGTTGTGATTCCACATAGGTTTAAAATCTTTCTTAATCTTGCTGTTTAGCACTTCCAAGGGATCATCCAGAAAGTTATCATTCCTATATGTGGAATTACTTTTTCAAACACATTGACATAGATCCAAACAATGCTCATATTCTTGACGGTAATGCACCAGATCTGCAGGCGGAATGTGATGCGTTTGAACAGAAGATTGCTGAGGCTGGAGGCATTCAGCTCTTTGTAGGAGGTACATTTTGTGTTTGTTTATGGTTAAAAACCATTGTAATACATTTCTGATTATCCGAAATGCTTGGGACCGAATGTGTATCAGTTAACTGCATTTTTTGGATAATTGAAAAATGGCTTTAAGTGACCCAGTAGAATACTCATATTGGCCATCGCTGATCCTCCCCATGACTGTTACTAAACCTGCTCCGATTTTTTTTTCTTCTTCTTCCCTCTGATGCTGCCCAAAATTCCGTGCCCTGCCCTACAGTTACTCAAATGTCCCGCACCCTCCCCCCCCCCCCCATTAGATTTGTTTGGGCATTGACTCTGAGGACAGCCAAGAACCAAGTACAATGGAGGGTAAAGAAAATATGAAAAGCGAGGGGAGGAAGTTACATGAAACAAGGACAATCTCTGCATGCCTTTCCTGACCCACCAACTCGCTGATCTTACCAAATTCGTGCTAACAGCTTGTCAGAGCCCCACATAAACACGTCAAGTTAAATATTTTTTCAACTTGTGATGTCATGTTGTCCCCTAAAAAAAAATTGGAACTTTAGTTAAGTGGTTTTCAGATAATCATAAAAGTACTGTCTATAGATACCATTAAAACAAAATTTAAACCAAAAGCCTACTATTTAAAAAATACAGTGCCAAAAGTTATTTCAGAGCACTCTCATCTCAAGCTATTTGAATGCATGAGTGTCGATATTGCTCAGAAAGTAAACATTGTAGTAATGTTCATTGCATTACCTGTTAAAACATTGTTTAATTATTTTAACACCAACATTGTGCAGATAATACTATTTTTGGAAATTTATAGTTGACTAAGATGGGTTTTTTGTTGCTTTTATATTTGAGTAAGTTTGTGTATATTGTAGCTTAGAAATTGGCTCAGATGTGAATGGTGGCTTTAGTGGACATGTACAAAACACCATTTTCCCCTTGTGTATGTCTCAAAAATAATAAACGGCATTTTGGAATAATGTTCAAATATGATTTCTAATAATCAGCTAGTGCTGTTTTAAGTACAAAATATGGAAAGTTGCATTTAAAATTGTCTCAAAATGTAATTTTTTCAGAATTTTTTAATTGTTGTTATTTCATATTTTCACTGTTGTAAAATTGAAGTTGACCATCTTAAATTATGATAAGAGAAAAGTGTAGCTTTTTTGTATTTTAGCTGTAAACTTTGTTGTATTTTATTACTGATTAATGTTCATTATAATTTTATCTCTAGAGCATTATTAAGGTTCCCTCTTCTGGAGAAGAAATTTTGTTCCAGCTGGTGTGTTTGAATTGAGCCTACAAACAAATGTCCGTTACAGTTTTCTAAACCAGTGCCTCATCTTTGTCCTGGGTTTACATCTTTAATATTCTGATCAATTTTTCTATATACTTTAACCAACTGGAAAACACAATGTTAACATTGTTTTGTAATTAGGTCTATTATTTCCTTCCATTTTTCCTAATAGGCATTGGTCCCGATGGGCATATCGCTTTCAATGAACCTGGGTCCAGCTTAGTGTCAAGAACAAGGGTGAAAACATTAGCCAAAGAGACCATTCTTGCTAATGCCAGATTTTTTGATGATGATCTGTCAAAAGTACCTACCATGGCATTGACAGTTGGTGTTGGAACAGTGATGGATGCTAAAGAGGTAATATACAGGAATCTATCCATTGCTGTCTGTAAAGAGATTGTGCATTCTCCCTGTTTCTGTGTGGATTTCCTCCCATTTTCCAAAGTCAATAGGTTAGCTGGTGACTTTTGAGTGCGTTTTGAGTTTAAAACACTGAGCGTAGAGTCTCAGTGGAGGCATAGTAGTGACCACATTTGTGAATGGTGCATGACATGTATAGCCCAGATCATGAAATTCTATGTACTAAAAAAAATGTTTTCAAAATTTGTCCTTTGGGGTTTTATTGTATTTTAAATGAAAGTGTGCAGTCTTGTAACTGAAATATAGCAATATGTACAGCCACATTGAATAAAATTTTACATTCCCACAAAGCAATTTACCCCATACCTTGTATATGTTATATGTAATATATATCTGCAATTTACCAGTACCAGCAATATGTATCCTCATTTGCAGTTAAAGCAAGGCTACCCTTTTATCTTTGGGTTTTGGTCATCTGTTCCAGGATCCAAGCAGCTTTGGAAGAGTGTCAGTATACTGTGCCATTTCTGTCATCCCTCCAATTCTCCTCTGTCAGAAGATCCGTAATCAGATCAATATTCAGTTTGTCCACAAACACTAGATTTTAATTTATTGCAGAACAAATGGTCCATCAATACTTTCATAAATATGGAGAACCAAGAAATATTTTGTGGGCAGCTTCTGAGTTTTTTTCAAATCCATTACTATTGAAATATACTAGTTTCTGAGGTTTTGTTACTGCACTCAGTTATAGGATACATATTGTCTTCAGAATGGAGTACAAAATATCTGGTATTATCTCCTGAAGATATGGCTTGGACAAATGTTTCTCTATTATATTTGTTCCATGGAACTATAACTTGGAAAGTCAGCTTTTTGCAGAATCACAGCAAAGTGAGCACAGGTGTTTGCAAGTAAGGTTAGAAGAGGTATGAGGAGAGCTAAATGCAGTTGTCATGGAATCTTTATAAATCACTTATACAGTTGTGGTTGGTTCTGTTTTCCCACAAGTTGAGTCACTTCAGATTTCTTGTAGAGCAATAAACATTTCCGTTGTGCTGGGGTTGTAACCCTGCAAAGATTTTCACTTGTCCATTTTAGTTACAATGTAAAAGTCATGGCGGGGGGGGGGGGGGGGGGGTGCGGGGTGTAAAACATAATAGATTCACTGGAATATTACCAATAATAAGATCAGAATTTTTTGAAGAGAAACAGGAGAATTGAGATTGAGAGTTATCTCTTGGAAATCATGTTAAAATTAATGTGATTATAAAATTTAATTATTGCAAAGACTTGGCAGTTCTCTGCAGTTGAAATAGAATTGTAAAAAACAAATAGCCAAGTAGAAGTGGAACATAAATGCAGTAGGCATGAAATGGGTGTAGATGTGACAGAAATGAAGATAATACATCCATCGATGTGATGGCTTTTAAAAAAAAAACAATTTCTTTAGTTTTTGGATACTTATTGTTTTCATCCGAAGCTTCCCACTCAGGTATGAATAATCTGCTGCTGCATTCAACCTAATACTACAAGTAAAAATATGTATTAAACCCTAGTTTTCCTAAAATGTGTTCTCTGTAGATTGGGGTTGGGGATGGAAGATTAAATGGTATTAAATTATGGTAACTCTTCAAAATTCTCCAAACCAAAAATACAACCAGACTTTGTTATATGATGGGTTTAGCAGTTTGAATTGTACTTGGGACTTTAAAATGTGCACATTTTGTTGCTTAGTTGAAAATTAGAAGTTTATCTGAATTTAATGTTGGGAAAAATTGTTCGTTCCTCTTTGATGTATTTAATGGCTGTTCATACCAGTTTCTTCTGGATAAGCGTGTGCATGTATATTATATATATGATGAGTAAACAATTTAGTTTTGACACTTATTTTTGTAGGTAATGATTCTCATCACAGGAGCACACAAAGCCTTTGCATTGTACAAGGCAATAGAAGAGGGTGTCAATCATATGTGGACTGTTTCTGCCTTCCAGCAGCATCCGCGTACAACCTTTGTTTGTGATGAGGATGCGACTTTGGAGCTTAAAGTTAAAACTGTGAAATATTTCCAAGGTAGGTAAAAATGTCCAAAATTCATTTTGTAGTAAACATAACAGCTGGTTGTTATTGTCGCCAAGCATGAGAGCAGTAGGGTAAGTGTCATTTTGTTTTCAGGTACTTTTGAAATTGAGTTTTATATCAGGAAATGTACATTGGAAATTTAATGTTTTCTACCTTTGTCGTAGCCAATAACAAAGCAAGACTATTGCTCTTAACAAGAATGTCGACTTCTATTGATTGAAGAGGTTGGCCAGTTTTAATTGTTTAAAATATGCAAAATTAAATGAATTTTTTAAGTGGGAAATCTAATAAATTGCTGACACATTTGCAATCTGGAGAAAATGTTTTCAGTCAGATCCTTTTATCTCTACTTTTGGCAGCCTGCATCTCACATTTATGGCCCTTGTCAACTGACTATATCCACTCTGCTTAACTATGTAGTGTAGCTAGGTTAAGCTGAGTTTTATTATGGCTCAGGCCCGACTTTTATACTTGCACTGTTCCCGCTGTGCCCCCCCCCCCCCCCCGGCTGATGTCGCAACATGCATAACAAAAGTGGGTTAACATCCTTCTTGGGTGCCGTGCGGATGCCCAGCAGCGCCCATTGGTAGCTCGTCTACCCAGTTGGGTCCTTGGAGTCTGATCATGAGCGCAGTTTTTAGGTGCTTGTGGAAGTGCTCCACCAGCCCATTTAACTGTGGATGGTAAGCACTTGAGTGAGGCTGGGGATCGCACAGGCTGGCAAGGTCAGACCACAGACTGGAGGTGAACAGATATTGGAAACCCTGGTATAACCTGGAGGTGAACAGATAGCGAAAACCCTGGTATACACGTGGATGTGGTTGACCCTTTGTTCTGCAGGCTTGAAGTGCTGAGGTGGGGTCTTGGTGTGCTGCTGTACCTTGGTTGTTTGACACTGTGTGCATACATTCTCCCACCCACTGGCAACTTGAGAGTGACCGTGTTGACTGCTGCCTATTTGCTCATCGCTGGGTTTAGATGCTGTCTCAACCATCTGGGTCACCATTTGTAGCTGCGTGCTACTCGAAAGAAAACATGCACGTGTAGTCAGGTTAAGCTGAGTTTTATTATGGCTCAGGCCCGACTTTTATACTTGCACTGTTCCCGCCATGGCCCCCCTTGGCTGACGTTACAATATGCATAATAAAAGTGGGTTTCCCGTGCACAGGTACTTTTCTGCATAACAATGCCCTTCTTCCCCACTGCCCTTGCCGTCCACCCACCAGTTCACTTGTTGGGGCCATTGCCGCTGCGTAGGCTGCTGGCCTTTGGTTGCGCTTGCTGACCCAATAGCTGTGGCAGGCCGCCACAGTAGTTGAAAAATGGAGCAAGTCTAGGTCTCTTGGGAATAGTTTTCCCTCTAATCCTTTTATGTAATTGTATCAAATCCTGACTTATCACAAATATCTGCCAAATAAGAAAAGCCAGGGTCCACCTCAACCAGATTCTTCTGCAGTTTTCACTGAAATAATTGCTCGATTTGTGACCTGAAAGTGTTTTCTTCCTGCAGTTGAAAGCATGAGTCACGATTCTGCTTAACACATTCAGTGAAATTATTCCAAGTAAACACAATCATTGTTGATATAAAGCTGGGTCTAAACCCCCTTTAATTCTTTTTTAAGTACAGAAATACGAGTCTATTTGAGTGACTATTGTGTTTTAAACTATGACTTTATTGCAGTTCTTTTGTAAATAAATATATAAATGTTAAAAACTATGAACAATGTTTTATTTCATTTTGTTTTATCTGTTCTAGTATAAGCCAAGACCAGCAGTCAACATGGAATTCTGATTTGCATATTATTTGCATGATTTTGTTGAATTGTAAATGTTGAACATGTCTCTTGTCATCCCCTTCATAATTGAAATAATTTATTCCACTATGGAAATGATTCTTCATCAATATGACTGTTCATCCTGTTTCATTTAAGGCTAATTTGATGCTGTGTCAGACAGATTTATTGTCAGGGTGCATACTTGACATCACATACAACCCTGAGATTCTTTTTCCTGTGGGCACAGCAGAATTACCTCTAACTGGTAGTGCAAAAAAAACCCTGTACATAACGTATACACATAAACAAATAAAGAACTGTGAACAGATAATAAATAAACTGCAATACAGAAAATTTAAAAAATCAAAGTGTGCAAATAAAAGTCCTTAAATGAGTTTGAGTTTGTTGTAAAGTCTGATGGTGGAGGGGTAGCAGCTGTTCCTGAATCTGGTGGTGTGAGTCTTGTGGCATCTTTACCTCTTTCCTGATGGCAGCAGCAAGAAAGGAGCGTGTGCTGGGTGGTGAGGGTCTTTGATGATGGGTGCTTCCCACCAACAGCTGTGTTCCTTGTAGATGCACTCAATAGTGGGGAGGGTTTTGCCTGTGATGTTCTGGACTGTTCCCACTACCATTTGGAGGGCTTTACGCTCAGGCGTATTGGTGACCCCCATGCCAGACCGTGATGCAGCTGGTCAGCACACTTTCCACCACATCTCTAGAAATTTTCCAGGGTTTCTGGTGTCATACCAAACCTTCACAAACTCCTGAGGAAATAGAGGTGCTGATGTGTTTTCTTCATGATGCCTTTGTGTGTTGGGTCCAGGAAAGATCCTCCGAGATAGTGATTCACCTTCTCCACCTCTGATCTCAGACTTCTGATTTGCCCTGTGCTCCTGTAAATGGTAGTAATTTGTGTTGCTGAGTTTTCTAAAATTGGATTATAATCGTGCTTTCATGGAGGTTTGGGCATCTAATTTATCCTTGTGTTTCTGGAGCACTGCATATTAATAAAGCTGTTATTTCTTCTTAGGTTTAATGCATGTTCACAATAAACTTGTGGAGCCATTGCAGAGTATGAAAAGTTACAATGACTGAAGAACATGAAAGGAAAAACTCCCATGATGTCTCTAGGACTGAGCACTGCTAAGTTGAATTCTATGCAACTGATTTTTTTTATATATATTGACGAATTATTGTAAATTAAGCAGTGATCGTGACGAAGTAATTTGGAAATTGCTATTGGGTATTAAAAATTTCTTTGAATATTTGTAGTCCCTCAAAGACCTGTAATCTTTAATGTCTGACTGTTTATAATGAAATCTTGCAAAGATTAAGGGGAAAATAATTAGAATTATGGGAATTGCCTGTACACAGACCTAATTTGTACAAGGATTCCATTGATAAGAATGGTCTGTGAATGTGTTTCTCTTTCCATCCCTCAAAATAAGCTTTGATTAGACACATGAATTTTCTATAAATACCCATATTATATTGCATTGCCAACACTTCTTATTATTTCATTTCAATGAACACTTTCTATGTTGACCTTAACAACTGCAATAAATATGGAACATGTACTGTATCTAGTTAATGAATGTTATGAAACATGTCAATTTTTTTGTTAGACTAACATAGTATTCTTTAAATATCAGCTGAGATTAGTAAGCATTCAAATTGTCATTGTAAAGGGGGTACAGCATATAACGTGAAATAAAGGAAGCTGAGGTTGTGGAGTTGTAGAATGTGCAGGATATTTAGTTCTTAAACTTGAGTGATGACTGGACAGTGGATATTTTCCTGTCTTCCTAATGCAATCTTACGAAATTCACAAGTCATATTGGTGTTGAAGCATCATGTCTCTTCAACTGGTTCATCTTGAGCTTCAGTTTCTATCATTGCTGCTTCTAATTCTAACAGATCTTCATGTAAAAGTTTAACCTTCATGAAACTTGGTCAGGAAAACATTGGCAGAATCAACTTCCAGTTCAAGCTGTTTAGCAAATTTTGCAATTTTATCTGCCACAACCTTGCAAGTTTCATCATTCAGCAAACTTTGAAGCTGGCACAGCATTTCCATACACCATTCAAATATGTTTTGGTAACCTTTACTGATCCCTTATTATGCCTTATACCTTGTTAACCATTGAGAATTCCAAATGTATCAGCCTTCCCAGACTCTCCATCCAGCTTCAAATGAATCTGCAAAGGCTTTAAAATTTACAGTGGAACTGTGAATTTGTTTGGGAGAAATCCTACTTAGAATTGTGTGAAAATAATCTAAATGTGGGTGACCAGGAGCATTATTAACTAGAAGTGAAATCTTGAAAGAATGCTCTTGTCTTTGCTCTATTTTTCCATCTCTGAAAGCAATATATAAACACACATGTGATTACTAATGTGTTCCAGGCCTTTGCATTTGCACAGAAATAAACTGGAGGCATTGCTTTGCCAATGTCCTTGAATGCTCAGAATCAGGAGTTGGGTGGTCTGAATAATACATCAGCAATGGTTTCACTCTGCAATCTCCAGCTGGATTAGCCCAAAGCTTTTGCAGCCTTAAAATCTGACACTGTCTTTCTCCTTGGAAAGTCTTTTCTACTTGTTAAAAGTTTTACAGTGCTGAACAAGCTCCTGTGGTTTTAAAAAAAGCGCACACAAGGAAACCATCCTGCTGCTTTGCTATCAGCATTGCCAGCCTCAGTACATACTGCCTTTATGAAAATCAGCATGAGCTTTATTCTAGCGAAAAATTTGGCATCAGATTATGTTCCCATTTTAAGGCACAAGGCTTCAACTTGAATTGCTGTTTGGCTGTGATGTGTGCCTTTGAATTTGATCTTCCATCCATAGAAAGTTTTTCAGCTGTTTGCAACTGTGATCAACTTTGTTATCACAGTTGATTTTTAAAGATGCCGAAGCTTTCACACTTTCATTTGTATATTGTCTGTCCTTAAATCTTCTTTACTGTTGAGGCAGCGAGACCAAGCTTGCAAAAGATGGAAGAAAGTCAGACTTCCTTCATACTTTCATTTTCAGTTAAAATTGATAATTTTATACCTTTAAGGAAGTTGAACACTTTTGCTCCCACTCAATAATTTTCTGATCCATTACAATGTAATTAAGGGTGATTATTACACAATGTTACATCAAAGTGGCTAATACCACACTACACTATGTCTGACATGCTGATTCCTGCCATACACTTTATTCATCTGCCCTGCACTAGTTTACATTTTTATAAATTTTGTCATGAATTTTTTGAAGAAAATATCTGGAAAAAGTCAGATTTACATCAGTTAAGTCACCTGTAACTGTAGAGTCCCTGTACTTGCAAAGACTAATTGCTGTGTTTACAGAATACATCACCAGACATTCCTAATCTGTGATACCTCAATTGCCTAGGAATAGAATGTATATGCATCTGTTGAAATTAGTTATGTCATCTCTTGCATCTGTTCAATCTTTATTTAGTAGAAATGTAATGGTTTATATCAATTGTTTTGATAGTTTAACAATACAAATGAAAAATGCAGACTTTCATGCCTTGCTTGCCTATAAAAAGGTCGCACATTGTGTAAATAAAAGTACCTTAAAATGAGTAAGAATATGCAAAGTTTCAAATTTAGCTCTGTGGATCACACAATGCAATTATTTTACAATCTTAATATGTGTTTCTGATGTGGATTACATTTATCATTTTTAATGTTTGTTTCACTGCTTCATTTGACTTTTCATGACATAGTATTAACCAGTATTTTGCCATATTTAGTATTAGAGTGCAATTAATAAGACTGACTTGTATTTAATTATGATAATTTGCTGCAGAAAAAACTAGTAATCGTGACACTTATTTCTATCAACTGAAAACATTTAGAAAATGGCAATGCTTTGTTGGGAAACGGCATCAGAAATACAAGTAGCTTAAATATTTACCTTCTAAGCTATTATGTTAGCATGTGTGGATTATTTCAGAAATCCTAATTTAGGAATTTTCACACATTTAATCAAATAATTAGATAACTGATTCTTGAGGAGTGCATAAATTGTGCAGAAACTAAATGCTACATAATTGGGGCACTAATTGCTAATTTGTTATTGTAGATCTGAATTATAAACTTATTTGTATTAACAGTTGCTTCTTGATGTGAAATTTGTGTATTAATACACTGTAGCATATTATCTGAATTTGTGTATAATCTCAATAAAGCACCTTTAACAGTTCTTTGCTCATTAGTACATTGAAATGAATTTATTTATTTGTACTTGATGGCTCTGAATCACTTGGGAAAATTATATGTTGAATACAGTCGCAATTCAACAGTCAGGTGTTCAAAGTCTACCAGCATCATTGAATTATGAACATTGTGTGTTCATGATGTTGATTATCATTAAGAATTCTCTATGATACTGGAGAAAACAGTTTATGGACAAATTTCACGTTAAACCCTGTTCAAATGAAGTATTAAAAATAAGGTGACTACCTGGCAGTCTTCAGTTGCCAGTGGATGTTTTGCTTGTTACCAATGTTAGAGTTCTGTGTTATGTATTCGTATATGTGTTGTGTGGTTTTGTGTTGAAAAGTGACAGTTTACCTTTAAGAGCCAAGGTGAAGGTGGAGTGCTGAGAGAGTGGAGACGGACTGGGCATATGCAGAAAATGATCTAAAAATTCCTGCATTTGGAAGACAAACCACCACTGGGTGTGGCTGTGGAGTGGAAGGAGGCCCGAGCAGAGTCATTGTCTGGGAGGCAGTTTAGAATGTTGGGCCTTTTTAAAAGGAATAAACATTCTGAGGGCAGCCAGAAGGATCCAGACCAAGCCATTGTTCCTCTCTCTGCAAGCAACACATGAAGACAACTTCGAATTTTGTTCTCTCTTTCTCTCAAAGATCTTTTGGCGTCAGTTTACCAAACAAACTGAATATTTTGTTTATGATCTTTGAGATTGAAGTTTTGTGAGTTGTGTGTTTTGTGTTTCTTTCGTGTCTAAGTTTTTCTGTGGGCTGGTTGGAAATATAACTTAGACTTTAATTACATATGTTATATTTAGTTATACACTGTTATAAAAATTTGCATAGTAACCAGTGGGCATTGTTATTAAAGAGGGGGGTGGGATTTTGAATTAAAGTTTGAAGGTGAATTTTTGTTAATAAAGTAATTGTTCATCTTTTTTCTTCTTTGGCTTGGCTTCGCGGACAAAGATTTATGGAGGGGGTAAATGTCCACGTCAGCTGCAGGCTCGTTTGTGGCTGTCAAGTCCGATGCGGGACAGGCAGACATGGTTGCAGCGGTTGCAGGGGAAAATTGGTTGGTTGGGGTTGGGTTTTTCCTCCTTTGCCTTTTGTCAGTGAGGTGGGCTCTGCGGTCTTCTTCAAAGGAGGTTGCTGCCCGCCGAACTGTGAGGTGCCAAGATGCACGGTTTGAGGCGATATCAGCCCACTGGCGGTGGTCCATGTGGCAGGCACCAAGAGATTTCTTTAGGCAGTCCTTGTACCTTTTCTTTGGTGCACCTCTGTCACGGTGGGCAGTGGAGAGCTCGCCATATAACACGATCTTGGGAAGGCGATGGTCCTCCATTCTGGAGACGTGACCCACCCAGCGCAGCTGGATCTTCAGCAGCGTGGACTCGATGCTGTCGACCTCTGCCATCTTGAGTACTTCGACGTTAGGGATGAAAGCGCTCCAATGAATGTTGAGGATGGAGCAGAGACGACGCTGGTGGAAGCGTTCAAGGAGCCGTAGGTGATGCCGGTAGAGGACCCATGATTCGGAGCCGAACAGGAGTGTGGGTATGACAACGGCTCTGTATACGCTTATCTTTGTGAGGTTTTTCAGTTGGTTGTTTTTCCAGACTCTTGTGTAGTCTTCCAAAGGCGCTATTTGCCTTGGCGAGTCTGTTGTCTATCTCGTTGTCAATCCTTGCATCTGATGAAATGGTGCAGCCGAGATAGGTAAACTGGTTGACCGTTTTGAGTTTTGTGTGCCCGATGGAGAAGTGGGGGGGCTGGTAGTCATGGTGGGGAGCTGGCTGATGGAGGACCTCAGTTTTCTTTAGGCTGACTTCCAGGCCAAAAATTTTGGCAGTTTCCGCAAAACAGGACGTCAAGCGCTGAAGAGCTGGCTCTGAATGGGCAACTAAAACGGCATCGTCTGCAAAGAGTAGTTCACGGACAAGTTTCTCTTGTGTCTTGGTGTGAGCTTGCAGGCGCCTCAGATTGAAGAGACTGTTCATCTTTACCCCTGTGTGATATGCCTTCTTTGTGGTTGCTGGTTTGATCTTGTAACACTTGACACAGACTCCTTCATTCATGCCCTTCAATGTTTTATTGCTATGCTTGGTCAGGTAAAAGAGCAAAGATCTGACAATGGTACTAACTTTGTGGGGGTTCAACACTTACTCCCACAGTCAATTTTATTGCTCACACCCTTCAAGTTGACCTTGTTAACCACAATGCTTTACTGAACATAAGTGGATCGAAAATATGCTTCCTTTTAAAGTAAGCATGTTCATTTATTCCTTCATTCTTATCTGCAAAAACATTCAGCTCATTTGGAATAGAAAATTGAAACAATGTAATTGACCAAGTCATCATCTATTCTGAAAGTGACTGTTCAAAGGATTGTTACCAACCTTCTAAGATAGACTGAAATATCATCCACGATTCTATAGGATGAGCACAATCTACTACAGATTTATTTTGGGGTTCTGCTTCAATCTCAGAAGGCATGGTCATTTTAGTCATCGGTCAGACTAAGTGCTCTTCACCTTGTTAAATCTCTTTTTAACTTTTCAGGGTTGGAACCGCTTCTTGGAAAAGGCTGCTGCATGGACAGGGTTGTGATGCTGTTGAGGCTAACTTATAGTTGTGATTTTTGTACCTGTAGTTTTGAGGTAGGTTTTTGGTGTGTCCCTGTATGACAGCAGATCCCTAATGTTGGGTGGTGAGGTTGGACACTTGGGTACGTGTAGATCTGCCATCCACACAATGACTGGTCTCTCAATACGCAATGCCATGTGCACCAGGAGTATGCTGACGGAGACCTGTCAGGTTAATACCTGTTTCACTGTTCACTGAACACAATGAGTACAGTGTAAATGCTGGAGAAGATCAGCAGGTCAAACTGTGTCCTTTATGTAGCAAAGGCATAACCAAAGGGCTCAAGCCCAAAATGTCAGTTCTGTATCTTTGCCTTTGCTACAGAGAGGACACAGTTTGACCTGCTGATCTTCTCCAGCATTTTATGTTTTTACTTCAACCTCAGTGTCTACACAATTTTGTGATTTACTAATGTGTACAATCTCATCGCAGCATTTTGCATTTCAAACATGAAAACACCAGAATGCTGGAGGAAATCAGCAGGTGTTGCAGTGTCCATAGGAAGTAATGATGTATAACTCAACATTTCAGGAATGATCCCTTCTTCACGGTATGACCAAAAAGTGACAGGCGCCTGAATGAAAAGGCTGGGAGAGAAGGGATGAAATGGCAGGAGGCTCTCACAAAGTCACACTCTCACCCAATCAGTTCTCACCTTTCCACTCTTGTCCTATCCATGTCCAATTATGACCTTCTGTCTGTTGGCCTATGCTTCTCCCCTGGCTTCTCTTCCCAGCCTTTTTATTCGGGTAACTCCCTGGATTAATGGTCAGTTACTTAGGACTGTGGATGAACAGAGTGAACTTGGGGTCAAAATCCATACATCTCTCAAGGTTGTTGCGCAGGTTAATAGGATAGTTAAGAAGGCCTATGGGATGCTGGGCTTCATTAATAGGGGAATCAAATGCAGGAGTAGAGAGAGCATGTTGCAACTACAAATTTCTGGGGAGATCATATTTGGAGTATTGTGTTCAGTTCTGGTCACATCATTATAAGAAGGATGTGGAAGCTATGGAGAGGGTGCAGAGGAGATTTATCAGGATGTTGCCTGGTTTGGGGAACAAGTCTTGTGAGGCAAGGTTAGCAGAGCTGGGACTTTTCTCTTTCAAGCATAGAAGGATGAGAGGAGACTTAATAGAGATATAAAAGATTGTATATAAAAGATCATAGATCTCCAGAAATGGTTCGACCTAAAAGGGGAGGCAGGCCTCTTCAGCCCGGTTAACCAACCTGCATAGGAGAAGGTCACTCCGATATAAAACCTACGACCCAAGGACCTCACTGCCACGTCCCAGCTTGCTTGGCCACGGCACACGATCCATGGGTGTGAAGGGTGGGGCCAGTACTGCGCACACTGCACTCCACCTAAAAGCTCCTTTGCGCAGGCCCGAGGACAGGTCCACGTCCTCCCCTTCAAAATATATACATGGGGTGAACAGCCAGCACCTTTAACTCAGGGCAGGAATAGCAATCACCATAGGACATGTGTACAAAGTGAAGGGAGGGAAGTTTAGAGGAGACTTCAGGGTTTTTTCCACACAGAGAATTGTGGGTGCCTGGAATGCCTTGCCAGGGATGGTAATGGAGGCTGAAACATTAGGGGAACTTAGGAAACTCTTAGGTACATGGATGAAAGCAAAATAGGGTAAGGAGGGTTGCATATTTTTCAAAGGAATATATGGATCAGCAGAACATCGAGAGCTGAAGAGCCTGCACTGTGGTGTAGTTGTTCTATTACCTGATTTCTGTCCTCACTGGCTTCCCATGAAGTGTGCGTGTTGATTCAAACTCCGGTCTGATTAGAACGGTTTCTTGGCCATTCTGAGAAGATTTAATTTATAGTCCCATCAACTGCAAGGCTATCTTGGCTTATCTAATTAAATCTTCCCAAACTTTTCACATTAACACCTGTCTTGTATGTATTATGGCCAAATGCTTATTTTAAAAAATGAATAACCTGCACCTCATAATTCAGCAGCTCCTCAACAAGACAAGTGTTTGTTTGGGATATGCTCCATTTGTACAGAGGAGCATACTTTCTTTCCCATGTTGCAACAGGGTTTGAAGTTAAAAAAAAATCAATTAATCAAATTGCAGAAGCCAACAAAAGTTTTGAAAGACCAAGTTTCAGCGATTTGGCATGTGGCTGATTAGTCATTTTTGCCAACGCCTCAGCAATACTGTAACTTTTTTGGGAAAACAAAGCCAAGAATTCTGTGCAATTTTCAGAATTGGTGCTGGGATTTTACTGACAGGTTAAATATTCTCTGTGGAAGAGCTGGATCTGCAGAAAAGCCATCATAGATTTGGTCCAGGGATTTCAAAGAAATAGTGTTGGGGGTGAAATTTTCTTGAAATCAGGTTGTAAACATCCACCTGACGGCAATGGTTAGATGCAATTCTCCAAAGGACCAGCTTTTTAATTTTTTAATTGAAAATTTTGATCTTTATTTTCCTAATTTGAAAGCCTTGTGTTCTTTTCTCTTTATCGATCTGCTAATTTGTGGTGATTATATTGGCATAATTGAAATTTCCATTCCACAGAAATCATAATTTCACTTGCGTAGGTCACTTGAATCATTACACTCTAAAACAGCAATCCATTTAAAACCATTTCTGTCCTTGTTTTTATATCTGTTCAAATATTTGTCCACTTAAAAATTAAGTCATATAAATAAATAAAAAGTCTAATTGGTTCACCTCGTCCCTGCCCCACATAATGCTCAAGTCTCTAACTACCCTTCACATTGCTTTGCAGGGACTCTCCTCGAACATAACTCGCTCTCTGTTATGAGCCACCTAACTGGTGCACACTTGATGCGACTTGTCAAAATTGTCACTGCCAACTCACAGGTGGACATTGGGGAAAAAACGTTTTTGAGGGTGTTCTCAAAACTTAAATGAAAAATAAATGCCTGGCCCATCATCATTCCTTTGGAGAAAAAAAATCTTTCAAAATGACACTGAGAACCTCCAGTCCCCCTTCTAGGAACACCCCAGGCTAAATGGCACAAGCAGCAAGTTAACTCCCAGATTATTCCCCCATATCTGACCCACCCAGCATCTCTCATCCTACCTATAGCAAAACATGCAGATCCCACATTGGCTTCACCAACTACCTCTGTGTAACTGAGCCTTCCTCAGTAAAAACATCAAAACTATATGGTTTAAAGTACATTTAATTCCATGTGATAAATGTATTTTCAATAAAAATACATATTTTTGAAAAAATATCCCCTTCACTTGAGTTACACAAAATTTTCTCAGTTGTCCAAAACTGAAACCAATGTTTTGAAATATTTTGTTGAGTTAGATGTTAACATTGGAAAGTTCCAGTTAAATACAAAAGTTTCAACAATATATTCCAGAATACAACCCCAGTGATTATGCAGTCTGCAAATGTTCAAGAAATTACATGGAATAATATAATATTTTATTTACACCTAGCAATCCAATGCATCAAAGTGGTTACTTAAATAAATATATACAGCATCCATTCCACACTGATAACTTGGCCATTTATCTCCCTGCTATATGTGCAAAAATGCTCAACTTTACTTTTTTTCTTTTTGTCTTTTCAGTACATTTATGAAAGCATCCTTTGGCACCTCCACATTGCCGATCTTCCTCATTCTTCTCTTCCCTTCAGCTTGTCTCTTCAAAAGCTTCATTTTACGAGTTATGTCCCCACCGTACTGAAAACAGTAAGCATTTTGAGCATGTGCAACACCGACAATAGGAACTTAAGTTTTAAACTGCAGGATATCATTGGATTGATATGTGGCAAATTATATTCAGAGAAGTAATGCATTTGGGGAGTGACCACAAAATGAGAATATACAGTATTCAAGAGGATACTGAGAGGTATAAAGGAGCAGAGGTACCTTGAAGTGCAAACCCGCAGATCTTCAGAAGGTGACATGGACATTCAATTTTGTAATTCAGAGGATGTGGGATTATTTCCACCATTGGTTGCAGCACAGAGTCAAAAAGCAGGCATGTTAAGCTGGAACTCTAAATAACACTGTCAAGCCACAGTGTGAGTTCTGCATATAATTCTGGTCACCACTTTAGTGCAAACTTTGTGACTGTACCAGAGGGGATGCAGAGCACTCTGGTGAAACATATGGATGCAAAAAACATGCAAACTCCATGCTGACAGCACTAGAGGTAACAGTGTATCTCTACTTGCAGTGCTGTTGTGGCATCCAAGTGTGAAATAACATTAAAATTTGAAAATGAGGCATATGTGTACATTTAAAAATATTACTGCAAACAATTAGGAAATAGCTAACATTATTTCTTTGCAACCATAAATTTCAAGTATAGTTGGTACAGGATTTGAGTAGGTTTCTTAGTGCTAATGGTGGGTGGTCCAACAAGTTCCTATTCCATAGCTAAATACTTTGCACAATTCACTAGCAGGGCACAGCTAGAAATTGTTGAAGGAGATCAACCAACTTTAACTTTTGCATTTTCATGGGTTTGTCACACTCAGTGCAATACAAAGGTAAATGCTTACAGTTCCATATGGATCTGCATAAATAAATCAATGATTTAGGTGTGTAACATGATCGTACTTATTCTCAGTTCCTGAATTAGTCATCAAAATGTTTTCAGGAGTTGAACCATGGTATTTTTGAAAGCATAAGTTTATGAATTTAAGCCCTTCAATTCAATTATATTTTTGTAAGCTTTCTCTGAACTCTAAACACTCTATATTAACCTAATTTGTATGTTCCATATTGAGCATTGGTTTTTTTTTGCACTGAAATGAACAAGTGTGGAGCAGCAACTTGACGCATCCATTATGCATCAAGAATGAAATTTTCCTTACTTAACTTACCACAATTTTGAAATAGAGCTACAAATAAATATTCTGGAGAAACAGTCGGTGAGAAGAGTTCAACAGAAGTGCTTTGAGCAACTATTTAGCTTAGTTTTTAATCTAAAGTAATGTCACAAATAAATCTGGTAAAAATCTGATTGCTTTGCAGTAGTTAAGAATGGATATATGCTAATTTAATCACAATTTTAACAGTATAGTGGACTCTTCTAGGATTGCCAAATTAACATTTATTCCTTAAGTCTGTTCTTTGAATCCTTGTAAGTATTTTTTTTTAAATCTTAAAGCACAAACTGCAGTTTTAAATCTGACTGAATGTTGAATTGGAATTTAAAAATAATATTAAAAATGTACTTACACATTTTGCCAGCACATTTTTTCTCACTGCTTTAATACTGCAAGTGGAAAAATATTTATTATAAATATTTGATGTAAAATAACATAAATGCTTGAAAATGTGTACTAAATAATTCAATCAGCAATAATTTCACATGAATTATAACAGAATCCTGAAATTGGAATGAATACTGCAGATCATCCCCAGATTGTTGATTAACTAACCAATGTTTGGCATATGTTTCCTTCATATTGTATGAGAATCTGGCAATGATGCAACAAAAATAATAAGAATGATTATGACTTTGAATCTGAAAAATTATGAACAGTGTTAAAATTGTTTCATTTGTAACAGCTTAACATAACATAACAATTACAGCACGGAAACAGGCCATTAGGCCCTTCTAGTCCCCACCGAACCAAACACCCCTCTCTAGTCCCACCTCCCTGCAAAATGCCCATAACCCTCCATCTTCTTCTCATCCATATACCTGTCCAAACTTTTCTTAAATAATACAATTGACTCCGCCGCCACTATTTCTCCCGGAAGCTCATTCCACACGGCTACCACTCTCTGAGTAAAGAAGTTCCCTCTCATGTTACCTCTAAACCTCTGCCCCTTAATTCTTAACTCATGTCCTCTTGTTTTAATCTTTCCTCCTAACGGAAATAGTCTATCCACATCCACTCTGTCTATCCCTTTCATAATCTTAAATACTTCTATCAAATCCCCTCTCAACCTTCTACGCTCCAAAGAATAAAGACCTAATCTGTCCAATCTCTCCCTATACTCTAGATGCTTAAACCCAGGTAACATTCTGGTAAACCTTCTCTGCACTCTCTCCACTCTGTTTTTATCCTTCCTATAATTAGGCGACCAGAACTGCACACAGAACTCCAAATTAGGCTGCACCAATGTCTTATACAATCTCAACATCACCTCCCAACTCCTATATTCCATGCAATGATTGATAAAGGCCAGCATACTAAAAGCCTTTTTCACCACCCTATTCACGTGAGTTTCTACCTTCAGGGAACGATGTACCGTTACTCCTAAATCTTTCTGCTCTTCTGTATTCATCAATGCTCTCCCATTTACCACATATGTCCTGTTCTGATTCTTCTTACCAAAATGAAGCACCTCACACTTATCAGCATTAAATTCCATCTGCCATTTTTCAGCCCACTTTTCTAAGCAGCCCAAATCCCTCTGCAATCCTTGAAAACCTTCTTCATTATCCACTATTCCACCTATCTTAGTATCGTCTGCATATTTACTAATCCAATTCACCACCCCATCATCTAGATCATTAATGTATATAACGAACAACAATGGGCCCAATACAGATCCTTGAGGCACACCACTGGTCACTGGCCTCCAACCTGACAGACAATTATCCACTACCACTCTCTGGCCTCTCCCTTTCAGCCAATGTTCAATCCATTTGACTATCTCAAAATTTATACCTAAAGACTGCACCTTCCTAACTAACCTTCCATGTGGTACTTTATCGAAGTCCTTACTGAAGTCCATATAGACAACATCCACTGCACTACCCTCATCCACATTCCTAATCACCTCTTCAAAAAATTCAATCAGATTGGTCAAACATGACCTTCCTCCCACAAATCCATGTTGAGTGCTCCTGATCAGACCCTGTCTATCCAGATGTTTATAAGTACTATCTCTAAGAATTTTCTCCATTAATTTACCTACCACAGATGTCAAACTTACAGGCTGATAGTTGCCAGGCTTCCTCCTTGAACCCTTTTTAAATAACGGAACCACATGCGCAATGCGCCAATCCTCCGGCACTATCCCCATATCTAATGACATTTGGAAAATTACCGCCAGAGCCCCTGCTATTTCCTCCTTCACTTCTCTCAATGTCCTGGGGAAGATCCCGTCTGGTCCCGGAGACTTATCCACCTTTATATTCTTCAAAAGCCCTAAAACTACATCTTTTGTAATCTCTATATTCCCCATATTTACCCAATTTGCTTTTTTTTATCTCACATCTCCCAATATCCTTCTCCTTAGTGAATACCAAAGAAAAGAAACTGTTCAATATCTCCCCCATTTCTCTAGGCTCCACACACAGTTTTCCGCTCTGATTTTCTAAGGGACCAATTTTGTCTCTAGCTTTCCTTTTACCATTAACATATTTGTAGAACTCTTTTGGATTAGTTTTCACCCTGCTTGCCATAGTTTCCTCGTACCTTCTTTTAGCTTTCCTAATTCCTCTCTTAAGATTCCTCTTACATTCAATGTATCTTTCAAACCAGCTTACTGGTTTATTATCAGCTAGAACTTATGTGAAGTTATACTGTTTTGAATGGTGACATGGATAGGTTGCAGTTTGCCTACCGTAGCAACAGGTCTATGGCAGATGCCATCTCACTGGTTTGACACAGATCCGTGGAACAACTGGACAGTAAATATGTATTCATCAGGATGTTCATTATTGACTAGTTTGGCACTTAAACAGCAGCAGGCATCATCCCCTCAGAACTGATCAGCAAACTCAACAGCCCACTGTATAATTGGATAATTTCCTCACCTCCAGACCACAATCAGTGAGGATTGGTGAGAACCTCTCCTCCACAATCTTCATCAGTACCAGAGCACCACAGGGCTACGTTCTTAGCCTCCTACTCTATTCACTTTACACCTATTACTGTGTACCTCAGTACAATAATAACAGCATCTACAAATTTCCCAATGATTCCACAATCAGTGAGGATTGGTGAGAACCTCTCCTCCACAATCTTCATCAGTACCAGAGCACCACAGGGCTACGTTCTTAGCCTCCTACTCTATTCACTTTACACCTATTACTGTGTACCTCAGTACAATAATAACAGCATCTACAAATTTCCCAATGATTCCACAATCAGTGAGGATTGGTGAGAACCTCTCCCCCACAATCTTCATCAGTACCAGAGCACCACAGGGCTATGTTCTTAGCCTCCTACTCTATTCACTTTACACCTATTACTGTGTACCTCAGTACAATAATAACAGCATCTACAAATTTCCCAATGATTCCACAATCAGTGAGGATTGGTGAGAACCTCTCCTCCACAATCTTCATCAGTACCAGAGCACCACAGGGCTACGTTCTTAGCCTCCTACTCTATTCACTTTACACCTATTACTGTGTACCTCAGTACAATAATAACAACATCTACAAATTTCCCAATGATTCCACGGTAGTGAGTTGTATTAAAAAATGGGGTTGAGTCAGCACACAGGAGGGAGATTGAAAACTTGGATGAATGGGGCACCAACGACAACCTTGCACTCGATGCCTCCAATACTAAGGAGCTAATTGTTGACTTCAGGAAAGGAAAGCCAGAGGTTTACAATCCAGTGATCATGGGTGGATCAGAGGTGGAGAGGGTGAGCAAATTTAAGGTCTTGGGAGTCACTATCTCAGAGGATTTCTCCTGGACCCAGCACACCAATGGCATCATGAAGAAAGCACGTCAGCACCTCTGATTTCTCAGGAGTTTGCGGAGGTTTGGTGTGTCACCGGAATTTCTGGCAAATTTCTGATGGAAAGTGTGCTGACTGGCACCATCACAGTCTGGAATAGGACGCCAATGCCCCTGAGAGTAAAGCCCTGCAAAAGGTAGTGGACACAGCCCAGGATATCACAGGCAAAACTCTCTCCACAATTGAGAAAATCTACAGGGAATGCTGCTGTCAGAGACCAGCAGCAATCAAGGATTCCAGCACACGCTCTGTTCTCGCTGCTGTTGTCAGGAAAGAGGTACGTATAGGTGCCACAAGACTCGCACCACCAGGTTCAGGAATAGCTGCTACCACTCCACCATCAGACTCCTCAATAACAACCTCAATCAGGGCCTAATTTAAGGACTCTTACTTGTGTACTTTATCAATTTTTTAATTCTCTCTGCATTGCAGTTGGTTTGTTTATTTTGTTATGTTTCCAGTTATTTATTTGTTTACATGTATACGCTGGGTAGTTTTTAGACTTCCAATAAGTGGTAATTCCGCCTTGCCTGGAGAAAAGGAATCCGAGTTGTCTGTGATGTCATGTATGCACTCTGACAATAAATTTGGAAATCAAAAATAAACTGAAGATGCTGTAAATCTGAAACAAAAAAAGGGAAAATGCTACCAGAACTCTATAGGTTATGTATGTAGTTTGTGTGGAGAGAGAAACATACATTTTTAATTTATTTAAGGATCAACATAATTTTGGAGAAACCTCTTTTTAATTTCTCCTAATTAGTCAAGGAGAGCAAGCTGCAGGAACTGAATCTGATACTCACGTTTCTCTTGCAATGATCTTACTGCCTATAGCTGCCTGAATGGCAATTTCAAAAAGTTGCTGTGGTATTGTCTCCTTTAGTCGTTCTGCTATTACTTTACCAGAAGAATAAGCTTTCTCCCTGAAATAAACCAAAGAACTCCTAAAATACAAACTTTAAATACAGTACTTTTCCGATGATCTGAAAACCACTTAATCGAAATTCTCAGTTATCTGAAATTTTGAAAGTTGAATAAAAGATACTTCTTAAATTTTGCATATATCTTATTTGTAGGCAGAAATCATGGAATTATTTCATGCTTGATAAACCATCCGTTGTTTTTTTTTTCTTGTTGTTTAACTGCTTATACATATATTCTGCTGATGCTACTGAGCTATTTAAAGCAATTTCTCAGTTACCCGAAAAATCCAGTTAACTGAAAATCATCCGGTCCCAAGCATTTCGGATAATCGGAAACCTACTGAACTGGAAATACTCAGCAGATCAGAAGGCATCTGAGAGAGAAGAGGGGTAATATACTAGATTAATGATATTAAACAAACAGCTGTGAAAAAGAGACAAATCTGGATCTGTTAACCTTTAATATTTATTTGGTCTGTACGGTTAATTTTCTTGGAAGGTGCACTTAGGTGGTTAATTTTCTGAGCTGCTTTGCAATTAGTGTGCAAGGGTCATGAAATCAAATGCATTTTTTGTGCATCCAAATCAGTGTTTCGTGTTGCCGTGTATAATTTACTTGGTTTTTTTTTAATTTCTACATGTCAACAAATACCTTGCTAGTTAGCCTATCTTGTTATATGGAAGTGATGGCTAATAATATAATGTCACAAACTATCAAACCAACTGGGACATTGGGTCAGATGAGGTCCATTCCTATAATTTATCAATGTGATATATGAACTGAAAAATGAACAAAGAATGTACTAATTTATAGTGGATGAATTTAAAGTCAAATCTAATGCAGCAAAAAATATGAAAAAAAAGAAAATTTGGCATTTATAAAATGCTGCACATACTGACAGTTCTTTTCCATTTAGTATTGAGATGATTGGATAATTCCTTGATCAATCCTGGGGACCATATTCCTGCAAGTGACTGAAAATGATTTTGAATATGCAATTTAAAAAAAAAGACTCAATTGACCCCCACCGAGTAGGACTCGACAATTGGGTTGTGGATTCCCTTACTTCCAGTATACAATTAGTAAGCACATTTTCTCCACAATCTCCATCAGCACTAGACCACAGGATTGCATTCTTAGCCTCCTGCTCTACTTGCTATACACTTATGACTGTGTGGCCTGCTACAACAACATTATCAACAAATTCACTGACGACACCACGGTTGTGTAAAAAAGGCAATGAGTCAGCATACTGGAGGGAGATTGAAAACTTGGCTGAATGGTCACCAGCAAAATGTCATCAAAACCAAAGACCTGATTGTTGACTTCAGGAAGGGAAGGCCAGAGATAATCGATCATTGGGAGGTCAGAGGTGGAGAGCATGAGTAAATTTAAATACTTGGGAATCACTATCTTGGAGGTAGTTTCCTGGATCAAACACATAAATGGCATCGTGAAGAAAGCACGTCTGTGCTTCTACTTCCTCAGGAGTTTGTGGAGGTTTGGTATAATATTGGACACACTGATAAATTTCTGCAGAGGTGTGGTGGAAAATGTGTTGACCAGCTGCATTATAGTCTGGTATCAGGACACCAAAACCCCTAAGCGTAAGGCCCTGCAAAGGCAGTGGACACAGCGGAGAACATCTACAGGGAACCCTGCCATCAGAGAGCAGCAGCAATCATCAAGGATCCACATCACCCAGTGCATACTCTACTCTCGCTGCTACCATCAGGAAAGAGGAATAGGTGCCATCAGGACTCGCACCACCAGGTTCAGGAATCCTCAACAATAAACTCAATCAGGAGCTGCTTTTAGGTGTTCTGATAGAAGGTTTAGTGCCTGCAGGTGCGGCTAGAGGAGTTCAGCTGGCACGTTTAGGTGGCCACGGAATGGACGGTTTTCTGGCACCTAAACGTGCCAGCTGACTGCTAGCCGTCTAGCAGCGAAAACCGGCTACTCCTGACAGGGGCCTAGCCCTGCCCATGCTGACCTCACGTCATAAAAGCATGTCAAGTCACGCCCGAGTTTTGTCAGGCATGACGACTCCCGCTACCGGTCACCCTTTCCCCCCCCTTGCCCACCCGACTCGGTGCCAGTCTCCCCCCCTCGGTTGCCCAACTTCTGCTGCCAGTCTCTCCCCCCCACCCCCGAAGCGGCAGCGGGAGTTGGGCGAGCGAGGGGGGGGAAGAAAGACTGGCAGTGGGAGTTGGGCGGGCGATGGGAGATCGGCAGTTGGGCGGGTGAGGGGGGAGGAGACTGGCAGTGTGAGTCGGGTGGGCAAAGGGGGGTGGGGGGAGATCGGCAGCTTGAGTCGGGTGGGCGAGTGCTGGGGTGGGGGGTGGGGAGACCGGCAGTGGGATTCGGGCAGGCAAGGGAGGGAAAGGGAGACTGGCAGCGGGAGTCGGGCGGTGGGGGGAGACCGGCAGCAGGAGAGGGTGAAAAAAAAAAATTTGAAGTCTAACTTACTTTAGTCCGGCTTCCTTGTCTCAGGGGTCAATGGCTGACATCATCAGCCCACCCCATGGCAGCCTGGGCCACTTTCAGCTGCCACAATCGATACTCCAAGCAGGATAGTAATACCTCTTGGAGAAGGGTTAGGTAAGTAAGCCCCCTGGCCGGCTTTCACGGTTTCTGATGGCCACCGGACAGCCGCACAGGAGTATAACGTGCGGCTTTACAGTCGGGTATTGTGGCCATCTGAAAGCGGCTAGGGATTCATTTAAGAACTCTTACTTCTGCACTTTATTGATTTTTTTTTCTCTCTGTATTGCATATTTTGTTTACATTTCTTTATTTGTTTACACATATTGAGTTCAGTGATAATTCTGCCTCGCCCGCAGAAACAAAATCTCACTGTTGTATGAGCTGTCATATACTTTATGCATTCTGACAAAAAATCTGGAAAAAAATCTGATTTATTTTTCTGGGGATATTTCCAGTAGGTTCCATTTTCTAAACTCTTTAAAGAGACGTTGCTTTCTGAGTCCATTACCATAGAACAGAACAGCACATAAAACAGATAATTCGGCCTTCTAGTCTGTGCTGACTATTGTTCAGCTAGTCCCAATAACCTGCTCCCATTCCATAACCCTCAAGACCTCTCCCATCCACGTATCTACCCAATTTATTCTTAAAACTCAAAATCGAGTCCGTATTCACCACATCAGATGGCAGCTCATTCCACACTCCCACTACTCTCTGTGAAGAAGTTCCCGCTAATGTTACCCCTTTCACTCTAAAGCCGTGTCCTCCTTTTTTTTCTCTCCTGATCTCAGTGGAAAGAGCCTACTCGCATTTACTCTGCAAAGGAGTTGAGGGTTACGGGGATAAGGCTGGAAAGGGGTACTGATGGTAGTGATCAGCCATGATCTGTAAAATGGCGGTGCTGGCTCGACAGGCCAAAGGGCCTACTCCAGCTCCTATTGTCTATTGTATACCCTTCATAATTTTTTTTTAACCTCCATCAAATCTCCCCTTAAATTAACTTAGTTTGCTCTATACAAGACTGTTGTGTACTTAATTACTTCTGTCCTGAGTGAAATTCATAGTGTTATCAACGGGCAAAAAAAAATTCCCAACCTGAAAAAATAATTGTTGTTTCTTTTTGAAATTGACCAGCAGTCACTTAAAAATATTACATAATTAAAACAAGAGGAAATCTGACAATGATTAAACTTTACTCCAATAATTTTATTAGACAATAAATTGATAAATGCAAAACATCATGAGGTGCTGAGTTTGCTCAGTCAACTGGTGGAATTTGCCCAGCAACCTGCAGTGAATTGCAATTTCCTGTTTATTCCTCACTGAATGCTGCCCAGCAAATTTTGCTGCAATAATAGCAAGTCCCCATTCAAGGTTGTTGATACTTAGTAAAATTGCTTCAATGTTTAACTTTTAAAATACAGCCTCAGGAGTCTAAAATGGAAACCCAGAAAATCTGGGACTGCTCTGATGAAATGGATCCTTATTAAGGTCATTTCTGCGAGGGGGAAAAGGCTTCCTCACTGTTACTTTCTTTCATTGCTCCAGATATTGTGGCCAACATCGGACATTACTTTTTTTTTTAAATCGGTTTTATAACTTGGCCTGGGCTTTGGATGATCACTTTTGAGGATTTTGTACTCTTTTCAGAAATAACCATGATTATGAACCTTTTTATCTGTAATGTGAAGTATAGAGATAGAGAAGAAAGGACGAGTCCAATCCAGTGACAAAGCAGCAAAAAAAAAGCAAAGGCTTTTAAAAGCATTATTGCAGCTTTAGTCCAAATATTTACATGGGAAAAATGAGGTTATCTCTTATTGCTGACTATTTGCAGCATCACCTTCATTTCTTCTGCATTAAAGGGAGCACTGGTGTGCAAATATGTGAGTTTTACATTTGATCTGCTTTTTTGAGACAGAACAGCTTAACCAATACAAGTTTCCTGGAGTGTCTAAACACTACTGAATAACTATAGAACACATCCAAAACACAAAGGCAAGCATTTTGTGTGCTATTAGCCTAAAGAAAGTGGTAGGGAGAGAATCCTATTGGAATATCCGGAACTGTTCTGCTCGTCTGCTGTGAATTCAAGCAAGTCTGTGTGGTGGTTTGACTTCATTTTTGAAAAATCAGAACTTGTTTAGATGTAGTAAAGTTCTCTACTGTTTAGCAAATTACCACTTAACTTTCAAAAATGCAGTTAATTTGTTCAGAAAACTGATTCTTTCAGAGCTATGTAATTTTGTATTTCTTGGGAGATGGTTGGAAACCTTAACAGAATTGTTGCTTTGATCTGTTTTGCCATGTACAACTTTTCAGATTTTATTGTCAGAGTACATACATGACATCACATGCAACCCTGAGATTCCTTTTTCCTGTGGGTGTGGCAGAATTACCATTAATTGGAAGTGCAAAAATTAACTGTACAGTGTAAACATGTAAACAAACTGACTGTGCAATCCAGAGAGAACAAAGAAAATCAATAAAGTGCACAAGAGTCCTTAAATGAGTATCTGACTAACTTTGTCATTGAGGATTCTGATGGTGGAGGGGTAGCAGCTGTTCCTGAATCTGATGGCAGCAGTGAGAAGAGCGTGAGCTGGGTGGTTTGGGTCTTTGGTGATTGCAGTTTCCCTCCAATGGCAGTGTTCCCTGTAGATGTACTCAATAGTGGTGATGTCCTGGGCTCTGTCCATTACCTACACACAGGGGTATTGGTGTTGCCATACCAGACCATGATGCAGCCAGTCAGTACACTTTCCACCACACCTCTGTAGAAATTTTCCAGGTTTTCTGGTGTCATACCAAACTTCTGCAAACTCCTGAGGAATTAGAGGCCTTCTTCACGATCCAGGAAAGATCCTCCGAGATGGTGACTCCCAATAACCAAAATTTGCTCACCCTCTCCACCTCTGATCCTCCAATGATCACTGGATTGTATACCTCTGGTTTTCTTTTCCTGAAGTCAACAATCAGCTCCTTGGTTTAGGTGACACTGAGTGCAAGATTGTTGTTGGTGCATCATTCAGACAAGTTTTCAATCTCCATCCTGTATGCCAATTCATCCCCTTTATGCAACCCACTACCTTGTAAAATGTGATACTTTATTGATAATGTATGAAGTCCCTCTCCTGCCCCAACATTTCAGCTAACTTTATTTCTTGATGTTTTACAGCTTAAAAAAAAGTGGTCCAGTATACTGCAGACATGCCACCTGAATATGAGAAAAACTATTCAGTACCTTTTTTCTCTTATTCCTGTTATAATTATGGATTCAGAAGTCCCAGGTTACTGAGAAAAAATACATGCATTACAGCTTTGTACATCTACAATTCACCACAAACCTGTGCACAACTGTTGTAAGCTCCTCCACACATTTTCCATTTAGGTATATATCCATCTTAATTAGGTCAGCAGCTTGGTATCCAGCATCTTCATAGTCAAAACTACATTTCAAAACCAAATTTGAAAATAGTGCTAAAACATGTAACAAGACAATATTAATATTCACATCTGAAAACTAAGTATTTCATTCATTATATGAAATGTGAGAGATTGGGGTTAAGTCAGGTGTCTCTGATTACCATGTTTGCAGGAAGTGATCATCTATGTGGAGTAACAGGAAATGGGCAATCTCTCAAATGAATACTTCCTGTCTGTATTTACTGCGAGGAAGAATGTGAGTACAAGGGAAACTAAAGAGATATTCTGGAACATATCCACATCGTGAACAATCTGATTGTGAAGTCCATTCAGGCAACATCCGACCACATATACATCCGTTGTCCCATAAGGGTAAAATAGAGTTCAAAAATCCCAATCGAAGAACAGGACACAGTGGACGTAACTGGACATGCACTTTTTACTGATAGAGAGGAATGCTCACGTGGTGTTTGCTGCATATAAATAAATTTATGAAGAAAGAAAATTAGGCAAACAACACTGGACATATTCCTGAAGAAGCCAACACCTCCCCAAAGAAGAGCTTCAGCCAGGTCTTTCAGACATTACAGAGTGACAGGTTCATCAATGGAGGTTATTCGACTTGAAACTCTTCCAGTGGAATTCTATGAGGAAGTTGTGAACAGTGATATTGATGATCTTGAGCCTCTTGGTTAAATTGTGTGTGATATAGGCTAAGAAAGTGTTTACATAAAAAGTGGAAAATAAATTATGCAGTTTAACTTAGCATTAGATCAGTATCTCATATAGCTTTACTAAGTATATAATATGGTGCTTGCACAAAGTTCACATCGCACAACGCCCAATTTCACAGAACATATTGTGGACGTTAAGTGGTGTGAACCTGTACAACAAAATGTGAGGTCACACATTGTTGAACCAATGAAAATACAAGGAGAGAAGAGACTGCAGATGATGGAATCTGGAGGAAAAACATGAGGAACTCAGGGCTTAAGATCTTGGAGGGGGCGGGGGGGGGGGAAGGTTGATGGGGTTTTGACCCAAAATACTGTTTGTTTCTGATTATTCAAAACCCATTAAACCAAAATTCTCAGCTTTCCAACATTTTTTGGTTGAAAAAAAAATTCTATTTTGTAAACAGAGATCATGTTGCTTTTTGATAAGAATTAAACATTATTTCACGTTTGAAAAACCTTCCATTGTTTTTTTCTTGTTGTTTAACCACTGATATGAATATTCTATAGATGCTACTGGGCTGCTTAAAGCAATTTCTCAATTATCCAAAAAAATGTCTGGTCTCAAGCATTTTGGATAATCGGAAATGTACTGTATCAACAATTCCTTTTACTCCAAGAGATGCTGCTTGACCCACTAAGTTCCTCCAGCAGATTGTACTTTATTTCAAAAGTACAAGGATATTTTTCCAAACTGCAAGAGGTTCTGAAATGTGTATGAGAAGAACAATTTTGGACAAGTACAACAGTTACTGAAATTGAATGGACTTGTATATAAAGTTGTTCATTGAATATCCGGATTCATTCATTTTTTTGCCTCTATTTGACCTTTTACTGACCTGCTTTGCTCCCAACTGCTGAGCGATGCAATATCTTCAATTTGTCGTGAAAATCATCACATTCCACTTCAGTCAACCATCTCCCACCCCCAAAACTTCCCCTACATTCCACTTCAGTCAACCATCTCCCACCCCCAAAACTTCCCCTACATTCCACTTCAGTCAACCATTTCCCACCCCCAAAACTTCCCCTACATTCCACTTCAGTCAACCATCTCCCACCCCCAAGACTTCCCCTACATTCCACTTCATCTCCCACCCCTAAAACTTCCCCTACATTCCACTTCAGTCAACCATCTCCCACCCCCAAGACTTCCCCTACATTCCACTTCATCTCCCACCCCTAAAACTTCCCCTACATTCCACTTCAGTCAACCATCTCCCACCCCAAGACTTCCCCTACATTCCACTTCAATCAACCATCTCCCACCCCCAAAACTTCCCCTACATTACACTTCATCTCCCACCCCTAAAACTTCCCCTACATTCCACTTCAGTCAACCATCTCCCACCCCAAGACTTCCCCTACATTCCACTTCAATCAACCATCTCCCACCCCCAAGACTTCCCCTACATTGTCTGAATTGTACACAAATTTCCTTTATACAATTAATAGCCCCTTCTTCGATTTTTATTTCTATTTTACACAGATAAATTAGATTTTGTATATTCCTACCTGGCATATCCCGAAGAAAGGGATTTTAGACTGTCATAAAAGTCTACAACAATTTCATTTAATGGAAATTGGTACTGCATCATAACTCTCTGATCATCAATATAAATCATGTTCTTCTGAATTCCTCTTCGACTCTACAACAAATCAGCATGCATTAATTAAGAAATCATAACATTTTACACCTCCAAATGATACAAAAATATTGGCACAGTCTTTCACTAATTATTAAGGATAATTCACACTTTAAAATATGTACTGCTGTGATACAAAAAAATTATAGTACAAGGAAAATTTTAAAATCTAGAACAAGCTGCTTGATGTTACCATCTGTAATATTGGAATGCACATCAACTGGTGTTTTGAAATACAGATGTACCAAATTCAAAAAGGTGGCAGGAAAATCAAATTTCATAGTGATTTTTTGGTGAACATATCCTGCGTGAGTGGCAATGCAAAAACAGATCTTCGTTCATGGTGAAATACTGGGTGATTATTTGAAAAATCACAAACCTAATTTCCATGTTTTGCGATTTATTTTTTGAAACGCAGATGTTAAATCTCATTACTGTTTAAAGGTTTATTGTATTATTTAGGTCCACACCATAGAATTTAGTAGGTACTGTAAGAGTTCATCCCACATTTCACCTGTAAGCACCTTTCCCCAGAATTACATTCTGCCTCTCTTATGAAAATCAATCTCTAGTTTTTATATTCACTTGGATCAACAGTGGTTGTTCCAGCTGCTTTTTTTTTGGTGGGGGGATGATAATATAGTCTAACTTTTTGGTATTCATGAAGAGTAGCAAATCCAGTTGCTAATATTGAAAATTAGCAAGCACCTAGTTAAAGCATAATTATTCCTGCTTATCAGGGTGTCTAATAACAAATATTATTTTTGTAGCTAAATATAGTCTTCTATCCTTCTGGGATTCACTCAAATATCAGCTATTATGTCTTTTTTTTCAGATCCCGAAAAAAACCCTTTGAAAGTAAACATGGAATCGACTGAAACAAATATTGAATTCGAAGAAAAGTATTCATTTTAATGCAATTTACTCAACCAATTAATGTTAACGGCAGATCTTTCCATTTAGTCAAATCCATTTTAATCCTTTTTAATAAAGGAACATAATTTAATTTATATAAAGATTGATAATCTGCATTTACTACCACCCCTAAATATTTAATTATATCTGACCACTTTAATTTTATAATACTTTTATATTCTGAATAATCTCCATCCCCAACTGGCAGTATTTCACTCTTATCCCAATTTACTTTATATCCAGACAACTCCCCAAATTTTAACAATCTTGTAAATATTTCAAAGATTGCTCCAGTTCTGTCAAATATACCAACACATCATCTGCAAACAAATTAATCTTATATTCATCATCCACAATTTTCATTCCTTTAATCTTATCGTTCTTTCATATTGTCTGAGATAACGGTTCGATAGCCAATGCAAATAAGGCTGGTGATAATGGACAACCTTGTCGAGTCGATCGCATTAATTTAAATGGTAAAGAAATTTGGCCATTTGTCACCACCCTAGCAATTGGATTTGTATATAAAGCCTTAACCCAACCAATAAAATAAGGGCCAAAATTAAACTTCTCTAACACCTTAAATAAAAAATTCCACTCAACCCTGAAAAAGGCTTTTTCCGCATCCAGCACGGATTGCTGTCTAAATGCATTGACCAATGTTATCAATCTGAGGATATTATCAGACGCATTTCTATTTTTAATAAAACTGTTTGATCTGTATGTATCAACTGAAGTAAATATTTGGCAATTCTATTCGCTAACACCTTCACTACAATTTTATAATCTACATTTAATAAGGAAATAGGCCTATATGAAGACACTTTCAACGGGTCCCTATCTTTCTTAGGAATCACAGTAATTATAGCACTCGAACAAGATTCTGGTAACAACTGCTCTTCAGTTACTTGCTGTAATACATCTCCAAATACAGAAGATAAATCTTCATAAAATACTTTATAGAATTCAACTGAGAATCCATCATCTCCTGGCGACTTTCCATTCGGCATCTCCTGTATAGCCTCTTTAATCTCAAAATCCATGAATGGAGCTTCTAATTCTTTAACCTCCTCCTCCCACTAAAACAGGTAAATAAGATTCAATAGAATCAGCGTCCTGCTTTCCCTCAGAAGAATATAATTTCTGGTAAAATGAATAAAACTGGTCATTAATTTCCTGAGGTTTATAGGTAACTGTTCAATTCTTTTTCACAGCATTAATATTTCGGGATGTCTGTTCTGTTTTTAACTGCCATGCTAGTATCTTATGAGCTCTCTCACCCAATTCATAATAACGTTGCTTAGATCGATAAATTAAACGCTCATACTGATAAGTTTGTAATGTATTATAATGTAATTTCAACTTCATTAAAGCAGCTTTTTTTATCTTCTGTAACATCTTTCTGAAATTCCTTTTCCAACTCAGTAATTTGTTTCTCCAACATTAAACTTTCCGCCACATATTGCTTTTTAACTTTCATAGTATAGCTAATAATTTCCCCTCGTAAATATGTTTTCAAAGCATCCCACAGTATAAAATTACTACGTACTGAATTGACATTCTCAGCCAAAAACAAAGGAATCTGCTCCTTAATAAAAGTAATAAACTTTGGTTTCCTCAATAACATTGTATTGAACCTCCATCTATAAGACGATTGCACCACTTCTGGACTTACACAGGAGAAAAATAACATGGAATGGCCCGATATAACCCGACTTTTATATTCAACTTGTAGTATTCTACCCTGTAAATGCGCAGAAACCAAGAAAAAGTCTATTCTATAAAATGAATCATGTCTAGATGAACGAAAAGAAAAGTATTTTTCTGTAGGATTTACTCTCCTCCAAACATCAACCAAATTAAGATCTTTCATCGAAGTTCCTATTTGTATCGCCACCTTTGATTTCCTTATACTTTTCGGAGATCTATCCAACAAAGGATCCAAAACACAGTTAAAATCTCCCCCAACCAGAATATTACTATTGGCCTGATTTAACAATAAAAAAGCCTCCGACATAAACTATTCATCATCTACATTAGGTGCATAAATATTTAACAAAGTCCATGATTCAGCAAAAATTTTAGTTAACCATCAAAACCCTCCCAACATTTCCCTCAAACGATTCCAATTCAAATGGTAATTTCTTAATAATTAAAATCGCAACACCCCTCGCCTTAGAATTAAAAGAAGAAAACACATGACCAACCCACTCTCTCTTCAATTTCAAATGCTCTTCTCCGGTAAAGTGTTTTTCTTGCAAGAAAGCAATATCAACTTTCATTTTTCTTATACAAGCCAAAACTTGTTTGAACTTAATTGGGTTATTCAAACCCTGGACATTAAAAGATGCAAAATTCAAATTAGAAATTTCTTAATCTAATAATATATTCCACTACTATAAAATAATGCTCCCCTTCTAAATCCCTTAATATTCTAATCCCCCCTATATAAAAACTCCAAAAAAAAGAAAAGAAAAAAAAACAATCCCAAAACAAACTACTAAAGAGTAGTAATCCCCTAAAAATCTGGGTGTGGTAAAATCCACTAGTGGCAGGTGACTTCAGCTATTATGTCTCAAATTTTCCATCCAATGTTTTTGCAAAACTAAATTTAATTTTCTCCTTCAGACCATTCTTCTTATACCCACCCCCTCCCATCATTCCCATTTTTATCTGCACTCTAAGCTGGTTTTACCTTTCTTATCACTTCCTATCTTTGTCTGTAGTGAATTCTGCTGACAATCTTCGCTCCCCAAAAAGTACTCAGAAAATGTGTATAAAAGAAACAGATAGATTGTAGAGGAGGGGTGACCAGGAATGAGGACCAATTGAGCATGCCACAAATGTCAGAGGATAAAAATTCCAACAGTGGTTCTACTGGCAGAAACCAATCTTTCTGATATTCACCAGTTTACCTCAGTGTAATTACTATCTATTGATGTTTGCTGTTACTTCATTATGATTAAGTTTTAAAAAATATTTTGGTTTCCCATAGATCAGTTATATCTGACAAAGAGAAATTATTTTAAGTGTACTGTACCTGGCAAAGAGAGATAATTTTCCCAATATATTCATCAGGAGTGAGAATTGTGCCAACAACAACTGGTTCCAAATATTCTTTAACTTGGTTCTTATCAGGGAAATAACATGGATTTAAAATTGTTATTTCTTCATTTCCATATTCCTAAAAGACAGTAATAAATTGATTTTAATTGTTTGAAAGTATGTTATTAATAATAGCAAGCTAATCACAGATAATTTTTCAATGGAATAAGACTTCAAAATAATAGGTTTGAAAAATTATTTAAAGGATACTCCACCTTAATTAATTTGCTGGATAATAGAACTGCCTTGTATGGAACAGTCGGGGCAGTAAGGATGACTGAAGCATTATACTCTTGTTCCAATCTCTGATTGAATACTTCCATGTGTAGGAGTCCCAAAAATCCTAATCTGGTAATCAAGACCATTAATTTATCTTCAATGATAATCTAATGTTTATTTAATTTCCACAAGTATAGTATTATGGTGTTTAAAAAAACTATTTCAAGATTCAATTTATTGTCATAGTATTAAAACAGGGTCCTATTACATGAAATTCCCTTTTGCCTGCTGCAAGGCAGACAGATTCGTCACTGGGAGTAATTGTCTCGGCCCCTCTTATATTTCTTACAGTCAGAGAAAGAGAAAGAGAAGCAAAAGAGAGTCGCCCAGAGTCACTGAGTGTCCATAGATTCACCTCCAGTGCCACCCAGAGTCCAGTCCAAACCATTGGCAACCCAAGCTCCAGATCTGAACCTCTGACATGGTCAGGGACCCTTCGGCACCTCCTAGCAACTTGATCCAGTTTCACCATATCACAACATTCCAACCCCAGGCAAACTGGCTGATAGAGCATTACCACAGACACCTAAAAGTGGCACTGATGGCTCGGCTCAAGGGACTCAACTGGACAAGTGAGCTTCCGTGGGTCCTGCTGGGGTTCCATACAGCCCCTAAAGAAGACCTAAACGCCTCAGCAGCAGAGCTAGTGTACAGCGCACACCTTTGGTTCTCCCAGTCATGTGCATACAACAACAAAAAAGAATCATAACATAAACTGATTTATTTTCCAGAATAATTAGTACTGTTCTTAATGAAGGATAAAAGGCATGTTTATTCAGCAGAATATTATGATCTTATATAAAAATAATAAAAAAGTGTAACAACATTTCAATTTCAATTTATGCAAAATTAATTTTTCACAAAATTAGTAAGCACTTGCTGTCTAAATAAATGCTGGAGATCGCAAAAAAATGCTACGAAGGGGATAAAACAGAGAAGGATGGTGTGAAATTTGAAACCATAGAGGCAACAGTTGAGAATGTAAACTTGTCACCTACCTCCAGCCAGCTCCCAGGGCTGGGCTGCTGTCCCGATGAACTGTGACACTGGAATCATTCAGCGTCAACTTATCCACAGCTTTTCTTAAATTGGTATACTCAGATTGGTCAATCGGATACATTCCTTGGAAATTAATCCATTACAAGGTAAAAACACTGAAGTCAATATTGCACACAAACGGCTTGAAATTTTATTAAAAATGAGGTAGATACACTGTTTTGTGATAAATGTCAGTTCAAAAGTTATCATTATCTTGTAATAAAAATATCAGTGCTCTAAAATCCTCTTATATGTCTGCATAGCAACAAAAATCAAAGAACAAAGCATAATGACAAAAATCTGAACTGTTGCCTTGGAACTAATTCTATAGAATCTGTAAACATATTAGGTTTTGTACCAGTTTTTTAGTTGTTATTTTTTTATAATTTTGGTGCCTCTGTTAAATTGGGCAGATCCATCTAAACAAAGCATCTATACAGTATTTTTGACTGTCAAATAATAATGTAGAATTCTGGGTAAAATATAGACCTAAGATTGCTGAGCTGCTTGTTTCAGTGAGGGTCCTGCAGTTTTCAGTGGCTCAGAAGAGAATTAGACTGTCCCTTCACAGATATTCTGATGGATTCCTTACACTGCTGGAACTGATGAGACCCTACATCCCAGATTCACTGTCTTTCAAAAGTTTCAGAGTTATATTGACTTTAATTTTGCAGGCCAGTTAAAAAATTAAACTTAAAACATCTGAATTTTAAAAGTATAAGCAAATATCTAGGTCACCAATTGACTTGCTAAGGGGCAAGAAAGCATCTAGCTGCTCGACAATGCAAGTTTGTATGTTTAAAGTTGCTATGCTGTTATTTTTTTTTTAAATGCTACTTTTTTTACCTGCAAAGACCATTGGTTTGGCGGGTTTGAACCCCGCTAGTGGCTTCACGAGATGTTTCTGTAAATGGAAGGTGTCGCCAATCTGTGCCTCCTTTACCTCTTTCATTCCAGCTATCATATAGCCCACTTGTCCAGCGTACCTTTAAGTTACAAAAAAATGTTACAAAGCAGTGAGGTAAAACATGCAGGTCTGTAGTGTGACTGATTATGTAATATTTTATATTGTATATAGATATGTTTTAAAGGAGATAAATTGTGGAGGTTATTTTTAGTGTAGGTCACATACAAATACTTCAAAACAGATCTCATTTAAAATGCCAGAGCTCTGCTCAAGTCAACAGACCAGGCTCTGAGTGTCTTTGAAAAACTTTGAAGAATGCCTATAAGGGCTTCATAAGTATGTGTTAATTGGACATGCTGTGGAGTAATGGATTATTGTTTTGGAAAACAACAGATGAACGAACTTGGAAGATTAGGACCAGAGCCGCAGTCTGTCTGAGTGCAGTTGGCTGTTCTAAGAGGGTCAAGTGCTTTTCTCTGAGAAGGAGAGAGAGAGAGAGAGAGAGAGAGAGAGAGAATTCAGTTCTACAGTTAGCAGCAGCAACTGGAACTGGAATATGACAAACTGGCAAGCTTGTGAAAAAAACCCATTTTGAAGACGGGTTGTGAGTCAAAGCCCTGGTGGTCCATACAAGAGGAGACTGCTGGCTGTATAATGTTTCACTTGAAATAAGGGAAATAAAAAGGAACTCTGTGGTGTCCTGAAAGAAAGAGGTTATCGGCTGGAAAACCCTGATGGGGCAAGTTCCTTCGGCAAGACGCTGAAGTGACTGATCTGAAGGAATCAGTTGTGGGTGTCCAACGAGCAACGAAGCTGTCTGAAAACCAACAAGAACCTTCCTGAGTGGTAACCATTTACCTTTCAAGCACCAAAGCCTGGTGAACTTCATAAATGTTAAATTCTGTGCACAGTATAAGAATTGCCTGCAACCAGTGAATGTGGAGGAGTGAGAAGTGAGATTGGACTGTGAGTCAAAGAACTTTTCTGAACTTATACACACATTACATACATGTGCGCTTATAATTAGAAGGGGGTTAAATTAGGTTGTTAAGTTAAATAGTAATAAGTTAAAGTTTGATCCTGTTTTCATGTTTAAAGATAATTAAAAACAACTTTTGTTTAAGTAACCATTTGTCAATGAATTTCTATTGATGCTGGGTTTTGGGGTTCTCTGGGCCCATAACAGTAGACACTGTGATTTAAGTAAAAGCACAATGCTGAAGAAAGTCAGCAGATTAAACGGTGTAATTTATAGAGCAACGATAAAGATACATAACCAAAGTTTCAGGCTAGAGGTAGCATTCTGGCAACTGAGTTGCAAAGTTTATCAAAAATGACATTCCAGTATAGATATTCAGGAGAGCCTATTCAGCTTTCAGATGTTACTTTAAATTAAGAGTCCATCAGTTCTCAGGTAAATATGATCTAGTCGCAGCATTTAAAAAAAAGTGAAGTACCAGTAGTTACACTCCATGTCCTGGTCAATATTAATACCCCTATTAATTTCACCAGTAGAAATATCTAATGGTTGAAATGCAATTCCTACAACAGGGAGAACACTGCAGAAGTATTTCATTCGAGAAAGTGTATTGTATGGATCTCAAAGTTGACAGGCATTACATAAAGCAAGTCTTTTTTTTAATAGAAATATAATACTATATTTATGAACATGAGATACAAAAAAATCCTTACAGCTTTTCTACTGGGTACTGATCAGGCCTTAGGATACCAACTTCATTAACTTCATATACTTTCTTGGTGTAAGATGAAATGATTTTGTCGCCCTTTTGCACCCTTCCATCAAAGAGTGCAAGGCTGGCTATGACTCCTCTGTAATGATCATAGGTGGAGTCGAATACCAGTGCTCTCATTGGATCCGAAAGGTTTGCAGATGGCCTGAAACGAATAAAAAAATGTTAATTATTTTATTCAACCAATTTTAAAACAGAAAATAGTTTAAAAAACCAACATTTAACAATCACAGAAACACATAATAGCATTATCTCAAAGCTCCTGAAAAAAATTTTCTTGGTCATGGTTAAACCACACTACACACCACATCACCTGATACATATAGAACAATACAACACAGTATAGGCCCTTGGGCCTCGATGTTGTGCCAACCCATATATTCCTTTAAAAAAAAGTACTAAACCCTCCCTCCCCCAAAACCCTCTATTTTTAATTCATCCTTGTGTCTGTCTAAGAGTCTCTTAAATGCCTCTCAATGTTTCGGCCTCCACCATCATTGACATTCCAGGCACAACTCTTGAGTAAAAAAACATACCCCAGATGTCTCCCCTAAACATCCCTCCCTTAACTTTGTACATATGTCCTCTGACGTTTGCTGATCCTACCCTGGGGAACAGGTGCCTCTCATAATCTTGTTGATCTCTATCAAGTCTCCTCTCATCCTTCTACAGTCCAAAGTGAAAAGTCCCTGCTCTGCTAACCTTGCCCCAAAAGACTTATTTCCCAATCCAGGCAACATCCTGGTAAATCTCGACTGCACCCTATCCATAGCTTCCACATCCTTCTTTTAATGAGGTGACCAGAACTGAACACAAGTCAGTGTGGTCATACCAGAGATTTGTTGAGTTGCAACATGACCTCTCTGCTTCTGAATTCAATACTCCTATTAATGAAGCCCAGCATTTCACTGGCCTTCCTAACTATCCTTTCAACCTGTGCAGCGAACTCGGAGGGAGGGGGTGTATTGATTTGAACCCCAAGGTCCCTCTGTTCATCCATACTCTTAAGAAACCAACTATTAAACCTGTATTCAGGTCATTTATAAAAATCACAAAGAGCAGGTGTACCAGAAAAGATCCTTGTGGCACTCCACTAGTCACTGACCTCCAGGCGGAATACTTTCCTTCTACTACTACTCTCTGCCTTCTTCCTGCAAGCAATTTTTTAAATTCACACAGCCAAGGTTCCACTGATCCCTTGCCTCATGACTTTCTGGTTGAGTCTCTCGTGGGGGACATTGTCAAATGCTTTACTAAAATCCATACAGGTCACATCTACCGCCCAACCCTCATCAATTTCGTTTGCTATCCCATCAAATAACTTCATTAGACTCGTGAGGCACGACCTTCCCTTCACAAAGCCATGTTGACTATCCTTGAGTAATGTACTTCTCTAAATCCTTATGCATCCAGCCCTGCGAACATCAATCTTGATGTTTCTAAGAAGATCCAACACTTCCACTTCCTTAATCTCCACATTGTCCAGCACACAGGCCTGTTCAATTTCAACCTCACCATGATCTAGGTTCTTTTCTCCTGTGAATACTGACACAGAGTATTCATTTAGGACCTCCCTAACCTCTTCTGGCTCCAGGCACGTTGCCTCCTTTATCCTTTTGTGGCCCCACTTCCATTCTCATCATCCTTCTGTGCTTCACATATGCATAGAATGCCTCAGGGCTCTCCTTAATCCTACATGCCAAGGCCTTCCATGCCCTCTTCGAGCTCTCCCAAGTCTTTTCTTAAGCTCCTTCCTGGCTACCATATACTTCTCATGAACCCTTCCAGTTTCTGGCTTCCTACATCTAATATATGCTTCCTTCTTCCTCTTGTCTAGTTACCTGACCTGTTTCATCAGCCACGGTTCCCTTTTCCTACCATCTTTTTCTTGTCCCATTCTTGAACCCTGCACTAAACTTCCTCCACATTAGTTCACCCTTGAACATCTGTTTCTAATTTATTCTCACTAGTTCCTGCCTCGTCCCTTCATAATTAGCCCTTCCCTTGTTCAGAACTTTCCCAGTTTGACTGTTTTTATCCTTTTCCATAATTATGTTGAAGCTCAGGGAGTTCTGGTCACTCACCAAAATGCTACCCACTGGAAAATCCACCACCTGATCAGGTTCATTCCCTAGAACCAATCCAGTTTGGCCTCTCCTCTAGTCAGCTGGTACACATACTGTGTCAGGAATCCTTCTTGAACACACCTGACAAATTCAGACCCATCCATCTCTCCTGCAGTCAGGAGGTACCAGTCAATATTGTGGAAGTTGAAATCACTCATAACTACAACCTTGTATTTCCCGCATCATTCCAAAATATGTCTGCTTATCTGCTCCTTGGTGTCCCTCGGGTTATTTGGGGGCCTATAGACTACTCCCAAGCACAGTGATAGCTCCCTCCCTATTTCTGGCTTCCATCCACACCGACTCCCAGCACCCAACCCACCCCCCCCCCAATCTTTTCAACCTCCAATCCTATTCTTTTTAAAACACTTAAATCTTGGTACCTGTGATGTATATTTTGCAAAAATATACAGCAAAAAAAATGGCACACGCCACTAACCTTGTGCAAAGATATGTTTTTTAAAAAATTAACAAGCCCTCGATGCTTTGGTCTTCCTTCCAATGTCATTTCAATTCATAGCTTTCTACAAATAACTGGTGATATCCAGCAAAAAGAGAGACATACTAATCAGCCAACTGAGTTAAATAATTCTCATTGATAACCAGCTGCAAAGAGCAGAGAATTTGTTTTTATTTCAGCTTGGAGTTACTAGAGATCCAAAAATTTCATAATAATGTTATTTTTTAATTAAACATCCATAATTTGTTTTTAATAGTTCAAGTAATGTTTTTTTTTTAAAAGTCAAATATATTGTTCCTGATAGTAAAGGCTGCTTTATGCAAGAATAGTGCACAAGCAGATAAGTTCACAAGATCTGTAGACATTTCAGAGCACCTTCTGGAGGAGCAGGGAGCTACTGTCAGAAGTTTATGCAAATGTAGATAGTAAAGGTTACTGCCAGACTTAAAAAAGCAAACTGAAACAACAAATTCTGATAGTATTGGTAGTCATATTGATTAATAAAGTTCAAACTTTGCTGAAAAATTTGATTGAATTTACAATGCTCTAAAATGTAGTTCCTTTTCTATTTCAAGAATAAGATAAAAGAAACACTCACGAATTAAAGACTGTATTTCTGCAAATTAAATTATCTTACTGATCAGGTTCTGTAGTGCATGAAGTTGAAGGAATTTCAGTTATTGCCTATTTCTGTAAATCTCTTTGAAATGAAGTTGAAAAGGTTAGCGCCACGCTTTTACATGCCGTGATCAGGACTGGACGGGAGTTCAAATCCCGCGCTGAAGAATCCTCTCCAATAGTTTTCACACCACTGACGAAAGACTCACCAGTCTATTACCTTTTTTTAAACAAGGGAACCACATTTGCCATTCTCCAATCTTCCAGCACCTCTCCTGTAGCCAAAGAGGACTTAAAGATCATAACCAATGCCCCAGCTATCTCTTCTCTCCCTTCCCAAAGCAACCTGGGATATATTGCGTCCGATCCAAGGGGACTTATCAATCTTATAATTTTTAAGAAGATCCATCTCTTCCAGAACACAAGCCAATTTATTCCAATCTCACCCCGATCATGATCCTTTTCTCTTGTGAATTCTGAAGCAAAGTATTCATTTAGAACCTCCCCAACCTCCAGGCAGATATTGACTCCTTTATCCTTAAGAGTCCCCACCTTCATTATCATCCTTTTGTTCTTCACATATGCATAGAATGCCTTGGGTTCTCCTTAATCCTACATGCCAAAGCCTTCTAATTGTCCCTTTAAGCTCTTCTTGGTCTTTTAGTAAGTTCCTTCCTGGCTACCATATCATTCTCATGAGCCCTTCACATTTGCTGGTTCCCAAATCTAATGTATACTTCCTTCTTCTTCTTCTTCTTAACAAGTTGTTTTGTCAACTATGGTTGCCTTTTCCTACCACTCCAGTGGGACAAACCTATCCTGAACCCAACACAAGTGGTCCCTAAAAATCCTCCACATTAGTTCTGTGCTTTCTCCCGTGAACATCAGTTTCCAAGTTACTCTTGTCTTTTCTTAAATTTTTTTTTCATTTTTCACACTGTGAACCATATCAATCAAAATACATAAAAACATTTCCCTCTTAAATATACGCAGTGAAATTTTCTCCCCTTTTTCCCCCCTAACTTCCCTCCCCCCTTCCCACCCCCGTCCCAACCCATTAAACGTTCAACATATACAATACAATAAAACCATTAAACAATTTAATCACACAATGAAAATAAACAATAACATTGTGTCATCTACTTTTACACACTGGATCAAGTCATTTTGTCTTCTTATCATTTTAGAGGGTGGAGGTCCGAAGCAAGCCCTCTCTGTTATGTTCCATGTACGGTTCCCAAATTTGTTCAAATAATGTGACTTTATTTTTTAAATTATATGCTTTTTTTCCAATGGAATACATTTATTTGTTTCCATGTACCATTGCTGTATTCTCAGGCTCTCTTCTGATTTCCAAGTTGACATTATACATCTTTTTGCTACAGCTAAGCTATCATAATAAATCTTTTTTGCGCTTCATCCAGTTTGAGGCCTAATTCTTTACTTCTTATATTACTTAGAAGAAAGATCTCTGGATTTTGTGGTATGTTGCTTTTTATGATTTTATTTAATACCTGATTTAGATCTTCCCAAAACTTTTTCACTTCCTCACATGCCCACATTGCATGTACTGTTGTTCCCGTTTCCTTCTTACAGTGAAAACATCTATCTGATAATGTTGGATCCCATTTTTTTTAACTTTTGGGGCATGATATATAACCTATATAACCAATTATACTGTATCATGCGTAACCTTGTGTTTATTATATTCTTCATAGTTCCAGAGCATAACTTTTCCCATATTTCATTTTTTCCCACTTTTGTTTGGGTTTATAGCTTATTTCATCATTTTTAAACTGTATTTAAAATACAGGTAATAAGTAACATACATAACAATAAACTAAACATGAACGATATGTTTTATATATATAAAAGAAAAAAGAAAGAAAAAAAAAGAAAAAGAGAAGAAAAAAAGGAGAACCCCCCCCCACCCCCCATTCAGCCAATTCTCTTAAGGAGACCCATAAAAAGAAAAAAAAAGAAAAATTAAGCATACATATTAAGATCTAATCAATGTAAATCAAAAGGTAAATATTCTGAATATAAAAACCACTTATTCATAAAAAAACTATAGTTATCACGCAAAACATATGTGATTTCTTCCATTATTAAACAATATTTCCTCTCATTATGCCATCTATTAATATCAATCATATTCGTATCTTTCTACGTATTAGCAATACATTTTTTCACTACAGATAATACTAAATATACAAAAGCAAGTTGAAATTTATATCCTGTAATATTTAATACATAACTGAAATATAACCCTTCTCTGGTACCTTCATAAGAAAAGTCTCAAATTTAGTCATTTCAGGTAAAATCATATCTCTACCAAACACATGCTTTACCAAAGATCGAATTTGATAATAAAGAAACAAAGAATTCTTATCAATACCATAATTGTCCCTCATCTGATCAAAAGATAAAAATTTACCTTCTTTAAAACAATCTCCCAAATTTTCCAGACCTTTAAATCTCCAATGTAATAAACTTCAATTATGTATTGAGAAAGAAATAAGTTGATTATTATACAATGGAGTCAAGGCCGACAATTCTACACTAAAACCTATCTACGTCCATCTCCTTTATTCCTAATACCCCTGGCATTGAAATAGACACATTTCAAACTCTCCAAATGACTACATTTATGTTTTGTCCCTCCTCACAAACTCAGGGCACATAAGCATTATGCTCTTGACCTCCTGCCCTATTTTCTGCACTCTCATTCTGGTTCCTATTCCCCTGTCAAACCTTCACCAACAACTCTAGCAAACCTGCCTCCCATGATATTGGTCGCTCTCCAGTTTAGGTACAGCCTGTCCTTTTTGTACAGATCAGACCTTCCCCAAAGAAATCCCAATGACCTACAACTCTGAATCTGTGCCCCCTGCTCCACAAAATGAACGTCTGCCTCCATTTATTTCACTCTTTCCAGTTTTAACGGTCTCTTCTTCTCCTCCTCGCAAGCTCTACCAACAGTGATCAGCTTGAGTATGCGCACCATCTCCCATGCTTGTCATTCCAAATGAACACTCGCGGTGCCAGGTGCAGGTAGGATTGCAACCACAACACATCTGCCACATCTTCCGATTCCTACCTTTACCGGTGCATGGCACAGACAGTGATTCTGAGATTACCACGCTTAAGGTCCTGCTTTTCAACTTCTTTCCAAACTCACTATATTCCCTCCACAGTATCTCATCCCTAGTCTTATCTATGTCATAGGTCCCCGCATGGACTACGACATCTGGCTGCTCACCCTTCAGCCTGAGAATGTTGGGGACTTGATCAGAGACATCCCTGACCCTGGCACATGGGAGGCAAAGTAGCTTCAATCTCATTCACAGAATCTCCTATCTGTTCGCCTAACTAATGAATATCCAATCACCAGAACCCTCTTCCCTTCTGAGCCAAAGGGGCAGATTCTGTGCCAGAGACGTGAGGATCATGACTTGTCCCTGGTAGATCATCCCCCAAAAAGCATCGAAAATGATATACTTATTGTTGAGGGGGAGAGCTACAATGGGCTCTGAGCTGTATACCGATTCTCCTTTCCTCTTCTAACAATCACTAACAATCACCCAGCTACCTGCTTCCTGACTTTTGGGTCTCCTTGAAGCTTCTGTCTATTACCGCCTCGGCATCCCAAATTATACGGATTTCATCCAGCTCCAGTTCTTTAATTCAATCTCCAAGGAGCTGAAGCTGGACGCACCTCTTACTGGTGTTGTCATCAGGGACATTTATGCTGTTCCAGATTTCCCACATCCTACGTTTGAAGCTGCCCTAACTTCCATTTCCTTTACCCATTCTTGATAATATTTAAATACCTTACTTGGCCTTACTTTACTGGAAACAAGCTCGTCCTCAGCCCATGCACACCAAAGCCACATGAGTTAAAGCTTCAAAGTTCCACTGAGACACTCAACACTAACTGCTCCGCTTGAGCTTCTCTTCTATTATTTGTCACTGCCCCTTATCACTCCCGCCAATCACTGTTCTGTTTAACATTTAATTTAGGGGAATAATCCATCTTTATTCTCTATGATGTGTTAGGACTGTTTTATAATAAATGCTCTGCATAGATTAACAATACCACAAAACATTACAGCACAGAAACAGGCCCTTTGGCCCTTATAGTCTGTGCCAAACTATTATTCTGTCTATTCTCACTGAACTGCCCCCAGTCCATAGCCCAAATTCTTCTTAAATGTTAAAATTGAGTCCACATTCACCACTTCAGATGGCAGTTCATTTTACCCGCCCACCACTCTCTGTGTGAAGAAGTTCCCCCTAATGTTCCCCTGAAACTTTTCTCCCTTTCATCCTTAACCAATGTCCTCTGGTTTGTATCTCACCTACCCTCAGTGAAAAAAGCCTACCTACATTTACTCAGTCTATACCCCTCATAATTTTAAATATCTCTACCAATCTCCCCTCATTCTTCTATGCTACAGGGAATAAAGTCCTAACCTGTTTAACCTTTCCCTGTAACTCAGTTCTCTACATTCTTTCTATCTTATTAATATCTTTCCAGTAGTTAGGTGACCAAAACTCCACATAATATTCCAAATTTTGTACAACTTTACATTTAAATTTTAAATTAACTTTTCAAACTTTTTAAATTCTAATTTTAACAGGCCATTTCGACCCACAAGTCCATGCCACCCAATTAACCTACACTCCCAGTATGTTTTGAATGGTTGGAGGAAACCGGAGGCCTCAGGGAAAACACATGCAAACACAGGGAGAACATACCAACTCCAATTCTGCACAGCACAGAATTCGAACCCTAGTCCCGATCACTGGCGCTGTAAAGGCATTGCGTTAACAGCTACACCAACTGTGCCACCCAATATCCCAACTCCTGTACTCAATACTTGGATTTATGAAGGCCAATATGCCAAAAGCTCTCTTTGCAACCCTATCCATCTGTGACACCACTTAAGGGAATTATATATCTCTGTTCTCGGATCCCTCTGTTCTACCACACTTCTCAGTGCCCTAATATTTACTGTGTATGTCCCCTCTTGGTTTGTCCATCCAAAATGCAACATCTCACGCTTGTCTGCATTAAATTCCATCTGCCATTTTTCCAGTTGGTCCAGATCCCTCTACAAGCTTTGAAAACCTTCTTCACTGTCCACAACACCTTTAATCTGCAAACTTGCTGATCCAATTTATCACATTATCATCCAGATCACTGATATAGATGACAAACAACAATGGTCCCGGCACCGATCCCTGAGGCACGCGACTAGTCACAGGGCTCTAATCTGAGAAGCAATCATTAACTACCACTCTCTGGCCTATCCTGTATAGCCTATGTTGAATCTAGTTTACTGCCTCACCATGAATACCGAGCGTCTGAACCTTCCAGACTAACCTCCCATGCAGGATCTTATCAAGTCCATGGAGACAACATCCAGAGCCTTTGTTTCATCAACTTTCCTGGTAACCTCCTTGAAAAACTCTGATTGGTTAAACATGACCTACCATGCACAAAGCCATGATGACTATCTGGAATCATTCCCTGGCTATCCAAATACTTGTCTATCCATTCTCTTAGGACACCTTCCAATATCTTATCCGCTATTGATGTCAAGCTCGACAACCTAAATTTCCTGGTTTTTTTCTGGGACCATTTTTAAGCAATGGGAAAATATGTTACCCTCACCCATGGCTCAGGACATTTTAAATACATCTGCCTGAGCCCCTGCAATTTCTACACTTGCCTCCCTCAAGTTCAGAGAAAACATCTTGTTGGTCCTGGGGATTTAGCCACCTTTTTGCTTTAATACAGCAAGCACCTTCTCCTCTTTAATCTGTATTGGTTCCTTGACCTCACTGCTCACTTCCTTACGTCCCTAGACTATGCTAGTTTCCTGAGTAAGTATTAGCCCTTTTTCAACTGGCACTTTGTCCGAGGAATTAATGGGGAATGAACTGAGACAGGGTCCAATGAAAAAACAATCAGCACATCAATGTCAAATGATGTCATTTCACGCCAAGGACTGACAAGCTCTATCCCTATTCATATCCTCAGCGTCACCTGAATCCGGCGTGCCGATTAAACCAGTGGAAAGAGGACAGCAGCAAGTCACCTATTTCCAATTGAGGGTAGAACACTCCAATTCCTGGGGATGAATTGTGTTCAGTGGAAAAGCACAAAGTTAAAGGTGGCCCAGTGGAAATAGTGCAAACAACTTTCTATCTTGGGATACTGCACGGCCAATTAACTGGAATGCCAGTGGAAAAGGGACTTCTGATGCAAAAAAAAAATTTAAATCTCCTCTATCTCTTGTCTCTGTACATGGCCAACCACTCTGACCTTCAAGGGGACCAATTATCAACCCTTCTATCCTTTTACTCTTAATGTACCTGAAGACGCCCTTAGGATTTTCCTTCACCTGTCAGCCAAATCAACCTCATGTCTTCTTTTAGCCCTTCTGATTTCCCTCTTTTTCCCCTGCATTTTTATACTCCTCAAGTACCCTATTTGCTCCTTGTTGCCTTTACCTGCTACACACCTCTCTTCTTCTGAGCCAGATCCACAATATCCCTCAAAAACCAAGGCTCTCTATACCTGTTATCTTTGTCTTTAATCCTGACAGCAACATACAAACTCTCTCAAAATTTCACCTTCCACTTACCTCACATATCCTTGCCAAAAAAATAACATCCCAAACCACGCATTCTAGATCTTTTCTCATTTCATCAGAATTGGCCTTTCTCCAAATTAGAATCTCAACCTGAGGCCCAGAGCTATCCTTCTCCATAATTAACTTGAACCCAATGGCATTATGATCACTGGACCCAAAATGTTCCCCTTCACAAACTTCTCTGTCCTGTCTGTTCCCTAATAGGAAATTCAATATGTCACACTCTAGTATGTACCTCTCTATAATGAGCACATTTAGCAAACTCCAAGCCATCCATCTCTTTTACAGTATGGGAGTCCCAGTCAATATGTGCAAAGCTAAAATTTCCTACTATTACAACTTTATGTGTCCTGAAGCAGTCTGCTATCTCTCTACTGATGAGCTCCTCCAATTCTTGTTGACTATTGAGTGGTCTATAATACAAACCTATGAGTGTGATCATACATTTCCTGTTCCTCAGCTCTGCCCATATAGTCTCAGTAGACGAGCTCTCTGGACTGTCCTGTCTGAGCACAGTTATATTTTCCCTGACAAGCAATGCCACTCCTCCCCAGTTCATCCCACCCCACCCCCCAACTGCTCTATCACAGTGGAAACAATGGACTCCTGGATCATTGAGCTTTAATGTCCTGCCCCTCCTGCAATAAATTTCACTAATGGCCACAATGTCATAATTCCATGTACCAGTTCACACAATAAGCTCATCTGCCTTTCCTACAAGACTTATTGCATTGAAATAGATGTCGTGAGAAATTTTCCACCACATACAACCCTTTGACTTCTGATGATACATGCAATCTTCAAGTTTTTTCCTCATTACTCCTCTATCTGCTCTGGAATTCTGGTTCCCATCCCCCTGCAAATCTAGTTTAAACACCCATCTGCCACCCCCACTCCCCCAACCCCGGAGCACCAGCCTTCAATTCATAATCCAAGTTTCAGTTCAAGAACTGTAATTTGGCTTGAGGCCTTAAAGAGCTTGCAAGTAGCATCATATTTGGAATATACAAATGACAACTAGATTCTAAAACCTGTATGTGCTGCATTGATGCAAAGGTGGAGTAGAACTGTAACAATTTAGTACTAATGTTATAATAACTTTATTGTGTTCTATCTGCATTATATTTCTCTCTTACTTCATTGAATAACAAATTGAAGAGGAAAATCTCCCCATGTTTGACATCCCACCACTTAGTACCAATATAATACATAACATAACATAACATAACAATTACAGCACGGAAACAGGCCATTAGGCCCTTCTAGTCCGCACCGAACCAAACACCCCTTTCTAGTCCCACCTCCCTGCACAATGCCCATAACCCTCCATCTTCTTCTCATCCATATATCTGTCCAACCTTTTCTTAAATAATACAATTGACTCCGCCGCCACTATTTCTCCCGGAAGATCATTCCACACAGCTACCACTCTCTGAGTAAAGAAGTTCCCCCTCATGTTACCTCTAAACCTCTGCCCCTTAATTCTTAACTCATGTCCTCTTGTTTTAATCTTTCCTCCTCTTAACGGAAATAGTCTATCCACATCCATTCTGTCTATCCCTTTCATAATCTTAAATACTTCTATCAAATCCCCTCTCAACCTTCTACGCTCCAAAGAATAAAGACCCAATCTGTCCAATCTATCCCCATACTCCAGATGCTTAAACCCAGGCAACATTCTGGTAAACCTTCTCTGCACTCTCTCCACTCTGTTTATATCCTTCCTATAATTAGGCGACCAGAACTGCACACAGAACTCCAAATTAGGCCGCACCAACGTCTTATACAATCTCAACATCACCTCCCAACTCCTATATTCCATGCAATGATTGATAAAGGCCAGCATACTAAAAGCCTTCTTCACCACCCTATTCACGTGAGTTTCTACCTTCACTAATATGTTATTATACAACTACTGTAGTTTGAATTTCCCAGTCATTATCCACTGGGCAATTAATAATGAGATATCACCGCCATTTAGAATGGAGTTCTATTCCATTATTTTGGCTAAAGCCAGATGTAGGACAAATATTCCATCACAATGCATCAACAAGATAATTTTAAAGAATTCAACAATATACTTAACGTGCAAAATATTGTGGCCTTGAGTTTAATTTGGCCTTGTGTTGAGATAAAAATCATAAGGTTGTAAGTTTACTACATTTGAAAATATTAATGGAAAATATGACAATTGAAAAGAAGCAAATACAAAGAGATAAATATACCCTTTCCTTGTTTATCACTGGAATTATCAGATTAATGATCCAAATGTAGCCATTCTGGAAGCAATCCTCTTGCTCACCTCAGGACCCCATTTAAACTTAAGCAATAAGGGAAGTGAACTATGAAAGTCAGAAAAGTAATAATAATGAGTCACACTTACGGTGGAATCTTTTGAACAACTGCTTCCAAAACTTGATCTACATTTGTTCCAAGTTTGGCTGAAATCTGTAAGAATTACAACATTCTTTAAAGACAGTCTAGACCATTTTCACAATTCCTGAACTCTATGCTTCACATTGTAATACAGGGTCACATAAGTCAAACGACATTTCCAGACACACCATTGCACTAAGAAAGAGAGTTCATTTTCGGAGTCGACACACCTGGAAAAACAGCCACAAAGCTGAAGAAGTTTCTTAATTGAAAAGTCAAGTACTATACGTGGTTCTTAATAGCATTTCTGTTTACATTCAGCATTTTGCTGGCAGCTGTTTCAAAACTCAAGTACCATTGGAATGACCTGTGCAGACTTTACGGAGTCATATAGCTACTTAAACAGAGGTGAGGTCAGAAGGTTGTGGATGTGAAGTGACAAGTTGTGTTTTGGACAGAAATGAAACTGAAGTTATATCACATGATTTCAGAGTACATAAATGAAGAGAGATTTTGAAACCATTTGGAAGAAAATAGCCCTCCTGTACAAGACACAGGAATAAAACAGTAGTCTCTGGAGAGAGAAGGAAATTCTGTTCTGTACTGTATTATCCTTATCATAGGAGATACATAAAATCAGCGGCCATAAAGAAAAATCACTTCACTGTCTCTTTGAATTAGGAGGACAGTTTCGCAAATGAAGATACAGTAACCAGAAAAGAATGGTGTTACTCCTGGAAAAGGGGATGCAAAAACAAGTGACTGTAAAGTGAGTAAGACCACTTCACTTTTTTTTACTATTTTTTTTTCCAAAAATATACCTAGTAACATTTTAAATATGCATTAAACTTTTTCTCACAAACAAAAACAAAACAGTCCATCCCTCCTCTCCCCATACATACAGATCCCTTCATCATCAGAGCTAACATATATTTTAAGAACAGAGTACAGTTGGGGAATTACATTTTTGTATTTAAAATAGTTACTTTTATACTCTTTTTTGTTCCTTTTATTACTGTATCTGGACCCCTATGAGCTCCAGCTATGGCTGTCAAACCTTTACTAAAGTGTCATATTTATTCTTTAAGTTATATGTGTTTTTTTTCCCCATAGATATACAGCTGTTCATTTCCACAGTCTATTGTGCTATGAGTCGGACTTCAAAGTGATCGCGATACATTTTTTTGCTACCGCCAGTGCTATTTACATAAATAAGATTTGATATTTGTCAATTTGTTGCTTATTTCCATGAAATTACCTAATAGATAGAGCTCCTGGTTTCCCTGTGAAGACCACTCCAGTAATCCTGATTACATTTTCCGCAGTTTCTTGTCAAAATGGCCTCACTTACACGCATGACCACGTGGCATGTAAAAAAAAGTTCCTGTCTCAATCCCACAACTGAAACACATGTCTGAAATTTGAGCTTTTGATCTGTGTAACCTTTGTGGGTTAAGATATAATTGGTGTAAAAAAACTTATATTGAACCAGTCAATCTGGCATTTATAATTGATGTCATGCTGTCTTTACACCATTCTGACCAGCTTCTTTCTGAAATCACCCCACCCAAGTCCGACTCCCATCCTTCTCTTGACCTCTGCAAGCCTAGTTTTGCACTTTCGCTCTGGAGAGCATAGTACATTTCTGTAACAAATTTAGGTGTATTCCCCATCCAAACCAATCATTCAGTTTCATTCATTTCAGGTGGGGTCAATGATGGCCCCCATCTTTCTCTCAAGAACTATCTAAGCTGAAGAAAACAGAAGAAGGTCCCATTGGCCACTCCATATTTGTGTTTTAATTGTTCAAAGGACATGACAACAATACTTAATATATCTTATACCTTTGTCATACCATGAATTTAATATTCTTTTGCCCATGTTCATAGGCAATAACACATTTTTACACTATGGTGCTTAATTTATTGATATTCCTATTTTTTTTTCCTATACATTAATTTCTTGCCACTTTCTAATTATATGCATTAGAATGGGGTTATCCGTCTATTTCTTTAGTGATTTGAAACATCATTTATAGATAAAGTCCTTTGCTTCCCCCTCTTCCATTGAGTACATTCTCATTTGAACCCAAGACTGTTATCTTAAGTGAAGAAGGCAGTGAGAAATCTAGCCTGTGTAGCTAGGTAATATTTTTTGAAATCTGGAAGTCTAAGTCCTCCCAGCCCATATTCCCATGTCAGTTTTTCCAATGTTTAATCTTTTCATAACTTTCTTAAAAATTCTTCCTCTTCTTCTTTATTCCTTAAAATTTGTCGATTGCCTTCTGACACGTCCACCCTCAGCATTGCTGGATAAATCATTGAATATTTAAAGTTTTTGGATCACAGTTGTCCCTTTATCCCATCAAATTCCTTTCTTTGTTTGACCAAGGCAGGACTGAAGTCCTGGAAAAAAACATTACCTTTGCATTGTCCACCACTAATGGGCCATCTCTCTCTCAGTAAGGTAGTCTTACCAGGACTAGTCATGGTCGCTGTTTGCCGGTTCTTCTGGGTCCGATGGTCTGATGAGCCCTTTCAATTTGAAGCTTTGCATTTAACTTATTTGTCCCAGATTTTGTGGGATCCTTGTTTCAAAGAAACTCACCATGTCTTTTCCCTCTGTTCCTTCTCCCAGTCCAATGATTCTTACATTGTTACATCTGCTGAAATGTTCCATATGGTTGATCCTGTCTATCAGCCCTTTCTTTTCTGTGTCCTATATTTTTGTTTTTTCTTCCAATGCCTTCAGCCTGTCTTTTATTTTGTCCAGCTCAGCCTCTGAATGAGTCATTCGTTCACTTAAGTCTTCCACAACTTCTTCAATTTCCTTTACCTTCTCTGATTCCATACTCATAATGACTGCATAGTTTCCATCATGTTCAGGATGGAGGCTATATCTTGGGCCAATTCCCCAGCTCTGCTGGCTTCAGCTGGTCCCAAGGCCCCTGCTGAGTCACTCCTCATCAGGTTTCCACTTGATGTTGCTGGCTGAGCTGTTATTTCTTCAGTTTCTGTTTTTGGTTGCCTTAGTCATTTAGCACCTGTTTTATCCATTTTTGACAATAAAATTCTGGTTTTTGAGCTTAAAAACCTTTTTTTAAATACTTTTTGAGGATAGTTCACTTCAGCACAGCTCATTAGCATGACCACGCCAACACTTCACTCTTGATTAAGAAACAAATCAGTGAAAACAGACTCCATAACTCTTAGGCAAGATAAGAGGGAGTTTGTGAAATCACTCGGAGGAAGAAATATCTCTCAAAGACAACTCATTAAAAGACTCAGGAGTTTAAAGAGATCTGAAGACATAATGTTTGAAAGTGCTTCATGATTATTTCTGAACTGCAAGTTAAAAATCTTCAAGCAAAACAAATGATGTTTGATGATGACGTTTAAAATTGACTTTTCAGACTCAAGATTAAACAGTAATGTTTTGAATTTAAACACACACATATTTACATTTGCACATGGTGGGAATTAAGTTAGAGTTAAGTTTAGAGATAGGTAAGAAAAGTTATGTTATTAATAGTTTAATAAAAACTATTATTTTGAATTTACCATTGCTGTTCCTTTGTTAATACTAATAAAATTTTATTAGTTCATATCAGGGATAATTCATAGAACAAAACAAGTCCTGACCTCAAGCTCAGCTCCTACAATGTGGGCAAAACTGTTGCCTTTCAATATCAATAATTATTTATTGTTGCTGGCAAATTAAATTTCAGGATTGGTCGCACAAAACGAAATCTATTTTGGGACAAGCAAAATAACATCTTGTCTGTGAAAATTACTAGTTTTTAAACAGCCACTATGACTGACATCACCACATATTAAAAGCTTACTTTTGTAATATCAAGAATAAATAAACATTACTGTTCTATAATTTTTAATGCATCTACATTAATATACAAAGAAAACATACTTGGTCTATAAATAAAAACTATGGATCAATGGGAGGATTCTGTGCTCCCCATCCTCATCTCTGCTAAATAGGAATAATAAATGTTGAAATACTCAGACACAGAATAACATTAATAATCCTTGTGTTATGAGATTAATGTCGGTGAACTTTGAGATTTCTCACTGTGAATGGTCATTAAACAAATAGTCAAAAAGAACAAGATTCATACCCTGATACATTCTTCTTTAGGAATATCAAAAACCTTTTCAATCTGTTTTTCGACCCTGTCAGGTTCTGCATTCTTGAGATCAATCTACAGAGATAATTACACGAATGTTAAGCTTTGAGTTTAATTTGGCCTTGCGTTGAGATCAAAAGCACAAGGCTCTAAGTTTATTACATTTGAAAATAAATATGGAAAATATGACAATTTAAAACAGAAAAGAGAAAAATATAAACTTTCCTTGTTTATCACTGGAATTATCGTCAGCTGGGATTCAAAAGCAAGGAAGAAGTTTGCCACAGTCTGTGCTTGAATACCCTGTGGGGGGAAAAGTACAATTAAAATAGATCCTGATGATGATGATATTGAGAAGTTTCCACTTAAATGGGGAGACATAGTTACAAGTTTAGGGGTGGTTATTTGAAACTGATGTGAATGGGAACTTGTTCTCACATAAGGTGATGAACCTCTGGAGTTTTCTAACCAAGATGTAGAAGATGCACAACTGGGAGGAAGGTACATTTTTATGGAACAGAAATTGGGGACCATGGGGATCTGGCAGAGGAAAGAAGATAAAGCTTGGGACATATCAGGCATGATCCTATTAAATGGTGGGATAGATATGAAGGGCCAAGTGCATCTTCCTGCTCCTACTTTCCAATGTTTGTATAACAACGTATTCATTTTACAAACATAACATGGAAGTTCCAACAAAACAAGTGACAAACAAGTTTTTACTTCAAAAACAGAATAAATTACCTCACCAAAGTGAAGATTTCTACCATTACAAGTGTTGTAATGCTTGTTAAAATGAAATTCGCAATTTAGTTTATATTGGTACAAGGATTTCTATGCTGTACAATGACAGTACGATAAATATTCAAGATCAACTGATCAATTTACCTCATTGGCATCCACTATCAACAGTACACCCTGACAAGCAGACAATGATCGAGAAACTTCATAGCTGAAATCCACATGACCCTGCAAAAAAAATTGCAGAGGTGGAAATCTTCTTTGAGCATAGATAATTTTAAAAATATACAGTATTCATAAATAAATAGTAACATTAACCATATTTATACATACAGTCAAGCCAAGGTAAAATTTACCCAATATACAATTGTGCTGGGGCAACTCAGAATAATGATTATTCCTGAAGAAGGGCTGGAAAGGAGGTTGTGCACACTTTACTTCCTGGGGATGCTGCGTTCTATATTGCATTTGATCCCAGCGTCTTCAGATTTTTGTGTTTAACCAGAACATTCCCAATATGTCTCTTATGTCGAGCATAAGAATCCACCAAGGCTCAAATTATGGTTCTCTGAATCAGGAATATGGAAAAGATTTCAAATAATTTGAAGCAACCAATTACACTGGACAACAATTTGTTTTTCTCAAAAGGTTTGTTTCCTGAAAATAAAAATGGGGATTATGATCGACAGCTTTAAGCTGAACACAAAGATCATTTCAGACTTGACTTTAGCAGGTTGAATCACATAATGACGCTGACACATTGCATGAGTTCAACAGACCTAAAAACGTTTTGCTGCTGATTTTCGTTTGTACTCAGCATCTGATGCCTCTTGTGTCAGTGTTGGCCAGCATTAATGGATTCCAATTGCCCTGATACCGCTTTTCCATGGTCGCAATGTCCTGGTGAAACCTTTCGCTATGTTTGTCACGGACTGCTCCAAGGTCAGTAGGAAAGTCAAGGTGCGAATGCAGAAAATGAAATTTCAATATGTTGCACTTCATGGTTTTTTATGCTTGAAGTCGACTTAAAATATGAGAGGAAATCATAAAATAAGTTATAACTGAAAAATGGTATGTGATTGGAACATTTTAAGGCCAAAATCCATAAAATACAGCCAAAAGTGTTCAGGAAGCAAATTCTTCATTGTCCAGTGTTATCTGAGATCCCAAGTCTATCTCGTATAATAGGGCAATGGAAATTGGAATTACATGCAAATTTCTAGACACTTGTAAGCTACAGGACAGTCCCATCCACAAAAATGATCATTGATGGACCTGAGATCATATAGTTATACTATGGCCTCAAAATGAAGAGCTGATAATATTATAGAGGACTTACTGGTGTGTCGATCAGATTTAAGAGGTAGGTCCTTCCTCCGTGATTGTAAAAGAGAGTTGCTGTCTGAGCCTTCACTGTAATACCTCGTTCACGTTCCACTTGAAGTTTATCTAGTACTTGTTTGTTATATTCAGTTTTAATAATTGCCCCTGAAAAGACACATATTTTTATCCTAATCAGACATACTTCAAAATACTGCACTGCAGAAAATGCAGAGGTGAAATTATTTTTTATGTAGACATGTTCTTGAGAGAAAAAATTTCAATTATGAATAAACATTAGTATAATGTACATTTTCAGACACCGTGAACAATGAGTCAAAATATAAGAATCCACCAAAATGCATTGATTACTGAAGGTTCAAGCCACAAACCTCTTGTTCAAAATGCCCTCATATAGAGGTTTATGTTTCCGTGCTGTAAACGGTTATATGGTTATTTCTGCCAATTTTACTTTTAAAGATGTTTGCTTACTATATATTTCTGATCATATTAAACCAACTCACCTACTATTTGTTATTTTCATCACTTATCGCTCCTTTATATCTCTGACTTTAGGGGTGTTACTTTTACATAGAATATGCCTCCACTTTTAAATAAGCGCAAGGTACAACTGCCATGCTTTGCTGATTTAATAGGGAACAATCCCCTAAAATAATGATAAGTCCCAACAATCAAAATGTCCCAAGCTATCAAACGCAAGAAACTGAAGTGGTAAATGCAGCTCAGGTGATCAGGTGCTCTATCAACCATGTCGGTTCTCAATATCAACAATTATTAATTATTTCACATACACCTATGATTCTAATGCACATCATGATTCTATTGTCCTTTCAAAAAAAGGTTATGAAGTGAATTTCCAAATCATTCACTTTTGCGTAAATTACCTGTTATTTCCAGGAGTCTATCTGCGAGTGTACTTTTCCCATGGTCTACGTGTGCAATGATGCTGAAATTTCTAATATTTTCCACTGGAAATTTAGATAGATCATAATATTCCTGGAAAAGATCATGACAATTATGAGTATGTGCAGGAAAGGGAATGGAAACAACAGAATTGCTCTCTCTTACAAACGAGTTGACTTCTTTTTTCCATTATTAATAAAATAAACATGATTTATATTTTGTGTGTTCAGATTAGTTAACTTCAACCAAGATTAATGCTGCAATGGAAACATTTTTCTGTTAAGTAGACAGGTTAAATACATCACAACCCAACTTCAGGTTATTATCTTGCTGAACCAAGAGGAATGATTAACCGGATCTAGAAATGCCTTTTCTAAGAACATATTCATCAAAATGTATGTGAAGCAAAACTAAAATACATGCTACAAAAAAAACCCAAATTTTTTTAGTTTACAATCATAAAAGTGAAGATTAGCACAACTGAAGATGTTGGATTTTTGAGCAAACAGCGAGAAACTGAGGGGACTCTTCAGGGCAAGCAGAATCCACTGAGAGAAAAATTCACTCAAACCGAAACTTTGACTATCCATTTCTCTCCATAACGATCCCTCCAGCTTCTCAGTGTTAAATAAAGGCTCCGCGATTTCTTTCCTCTCTTGTCTGGCTGCATAATTGTGTGGCTATGGTAGCTGCAAACCATCGGATCTAAAGTCCACAGAGGATCATCAAAATGGCTAAGATCTCTAGCATCTACCTTTCCTCGATTGATGACGTTCACCAGGAGCATTGTTTAAATAGGGCTCAAAGAATTATAATGACCTTTTCCATCCAGCACGGAGCATCTCTGACCCAGTACCATTGGGAAGAAGGTACAGAAGCATCAAAATCAGGACTTCCAGGCTGGGAAATAGCTCCTTCTCACATGCTGTGAGATTGATGAACAGCATCTGTAACCGAATAAATCATCCCAAAATATTTATATATATATTTGATGGCACGGCTGGAGCTGCTGTAAAGGCTCTATCGCTGATGCAGACCCGCAGAGAGCAGAGAGTGGAGACTTATCACTTCCCAGCGTGGTCCAACTGTCCAGTCTGACTGTCGTCGGCTCTGTACAGGCTTTAAAAATTCTGTTAAAGGAGATGATTGTGATTTTATTTAAAATCCTGCCATGAGGGATTGCAGACTCCGAGACAGGAGAAGACTCATTAGAGAGTGGGGAAGAACACCCCCTGTTGGAAATATATGCCTGTGTGTATATGACATCATCACATATAGATAGATAGATAGATAGATATTGTGTGCTGCGGAGAACCATTTTAGTTCAGTAATAACAAATGAATGCCAGAAAAAGGGGAACAACCGGTGGATTTTGCCTCTTGGTCTTTGACATCTTGTGAACATAATTACACCCAACTGGAAAAAGAAGGGCTTGTCAAAATATTTGGTGTCAAACAATTTCAGCAATACTTATATGGTAGGAAGTTTACCTTAGTAACAGACAACAAACCACCGAGTTTGATACTAGATCCCAAAACAGGGATTCTAGTGCTAGCTGCAACAAAAATTCAAAGGTGGTTCATGCAGCTCGCCACATACAATTATAGTTTGAAACATAAACCAGCAACACAAAACGGCTATACTAATGCTCTATTTTACTTACCTCCTCCTGAAATTGAACAGAAAGATGAGATAATTAAATGAACAGCTGAGGCTACAGCTATTCATCAGGAACAATTTTATTCCTTACCAATTACAGCAAAGACCATCAGTAAAGAAGTCCAGAAAGAAGCTGTACTATCAAATTATCCGATATTTCACATTAAATGGGTGGCATGAGGCTGAAGCTATTTCTCCCAAACTGAAACCTTATTATACACGATGTAATGAATTATCAATTGAAGAAGGCTGTTTATTATGAGGGACCAGGACAATCAATCCTACAAAATGGCAGGCTGCCATGTTATCAGAGCTCCACAACAACCACCCAGAGATGGTATGGATGAAAGCTATGGCACGTATGCATGACTAGTGACTATTAATGGACATCGATATTGATCAAACAGTAAGAAGATATTACACTTGTCAGGAGATGCAACCCAAAGCACCACAAGCAGCAGCTAATCCATGGAAATGGCCATCACTATCATGTCACAGGATTCACGTAGATTTCGCTGGTCCCTTTATGGGAGAAAATGTCCTTATTGTTGTTGATTCACTCTCAATGGCCAGTGGTGTCACACATGAAAACAACAACAAATCAAATGATTGAGAGACTATGAAGTATGTTCACATCATATGGATTACGTATAGAACTAGTCTCTGATAATGGGCTGCAGTTTGTATCTGATGCTTTTAAGGTGTTTCTATGCAATAACAATATACAGCACAACTTATCAGCACCCAACCACCCAAGCATGAATGGGGAAGCGGAACGTTTTGTACAAAATTTTTAAAAGGCCATGAAAACTAAGAAATCCCTAAACATATCACGGAATCACAAAAACTCACAGACTTTCTAAAAACTGCACTCTACTACCAAATGAACACATGCAGAATTGATGTTTGGATGTGACTTCAGGACAAAACTTTCCATGGTGCACCAGAACATCGGCATTCGCATGGAACATGCCACATCTCCGAGTAAACATACCAGATCTCTGGAAATAGGAGAATGAGTACTGGTACGGGATTACTGAGACAATAGAAACCTGTGGATCAGAGGCCTGGTTCTGAAAAAAACTGAGGGTTTGTTCTTATTCCATACTGGTCGGAACTAAGAGTGGTGGATGATCCAATGGTCACATCCACTGCTCACAATCCTGACAAGTTTCCATTGTGGGTTCCTGTCAACGACAATGTTCCAGAAATATTTTCAGATTATGCCCTGACGGCTCAGCAAAGAAGCCCTGCTCAGCAGAGCAGCCCTATGCAATGTCCGAATGGGGCTCACCAAAGAAAAAGTTCACAGTCCTTACCACCAAAGAGCCAGAGTCCAGAAAAGTCGCAAAGTCTCCCGGCAGATTCTACCTCACCAAGAAGATCAAGAAGTCCTCCAGAACACCTAAAGGTCTATGTACAGTGACTTGGCTGCTTAACATTTATGTTGTAGTGCAGTGGTAATTCACACCATTAGTCCATGTGTACAACATAGTTATCATAGTCAGTATAAGTGCTGCCTATATGTTATTCTCACAAAACATTTATTTTGTGGAGGGGGAAAGAATGTTGGGAATATTTGCCTACATGCGTATGATGTCATCATGTGTATATATTGTGTGATGAAGGGAACCATTTTAGTTTAGTAATAAAGAATGAATGAAGCATTACGTCTGTGTGCTAGTGTCTCTATGTTAGAATGCATGACACCCCTGCACCATTTTGAGAAGAAGCAGAGGACACAATCCACACAATGGTGACCACAGTGATGGACCAGTGAGGGGCCCTGCAGCTAAGAAACCGACAAGCGGCAGGCTGTTGGCAAATCAAGGCGAGAAACCCACTGCAAGCTGCTGGAGTCTGCAAATGATTTACAATCCACAGCTGTGGACTGCTGTAGACTGGCTGAAGGGGTACTAGGTCATCAGAATCAGGATTCGAGAGAGTGCTGAAGGGTTCCTAATTGTGTCGGAAGTTCGAATCTAAAGCTTGGTTTGCTGATAGTTTGTGTGGCAGCAGAAGCGCTGGAAGGAAATCCAGACAATTGGTGACTCACTTCTTTTTCTCTAATTGTAAGCGGCACCCAGCAATTTCTGCTGATGGCAAATCTGCCTGCCTTATGGCAGACAAAAAGCTATTTTGACCAACATTATACTGTTTTTATTTCATGAAACTAAAGGAATCTGTTTTAGTTGTATCAATATACAACTAAATATGCAGATATGTACTTATTATGTATTGTTTATGTGCTCTGTGATCTGGAGAAACACTGTTTCGCTGGATTGTTGCTATAGTTTGATGATTGTAAGCTTGAACTTGGTAACCAGTAACTTGGCCACCAGTAACTTGGCCCTTAAATTCTATTATTCCAGAATTGAAGCCACAAATGGAATGGAGTTGCAAGGCTTGGAAAAACAGCCACTGTGTACATTGCCTTTATCAACACGACAGAAAATGTCTGCATTTAAGTTTACATTGCAATCCAATTGACAAAAACAAGCTCCAAACTATCTTTAGTCATGTATAGGTGCTTTAAAAGCAATAGTCGGCATTAGTTCTTCCACCTGCTGCTTTAAAGGCGCAATGGTGCAGAAACCTGCAAAACAAATCCTCTTGCACAAGCAGAACCGGGATCTGGGCCACTCGCATGAGCGTTACGAAGCCCAGGCCCCGTGACTCTTGCGAGTGTGGGGCGCCGACGGGGTGCGCGCGCACCAGCGCCAGGCCCCGCGCCGTAGACGTCACGGTGAAAGTTCACGCCACCGTGACGTCTGAGCCGTGAGCTGGGGGAGATGCTGTCCTGATCGAGCAGGCCTTGCCGACATCACCTTTTCCCGCTGTGGACTTCTCGTGGTTGGAATCTGTTCTCCGCCGCCTCCGCTGCCCCGTGTGGTTGCTCTCAGCCCACCCTGCCGCTGCTTCCAGCTGATGTCGAGAACGCGGCGAACAACAGCCGGGACGGGCCACCGGCTGAAAGGACTCAACATGGCGACCCTGTCGGTTCTTGTGCGCATGCGCACGCCTGTGCTGAGGATGGCAAAGGTTTCCATTGAGATTTTGAAAGAAAGAATAAATTAAAACACCCATTCTTTTCCACTGAATAAAACTCCCAGCAATAACATTATTGACCTTTGGTCACCAGTCAATAAGGTTAAACGGGATCCAAGTGTTCACTTCCTGGTCTTTGTTTGGAGCTTGCCTTTATTAACCTCGCTGTCTGACAAGTCACTATACTGTTCCTCTTTGGTGATTTTTAATCTAATAAATGAAGAAAATTATTATCTCAGTACTAAATAACTTAATCTTTTACTTGACCTATCAAATCAAGTCGGAAGCCTATTGGCTGTGGTGGAACATGGTATTGTGGGCACGTTCCCCTCTGAGCTGGGCAGGCTGGTCCACCTGCGGAACTGGTAGCCCCTCCCCCTAAGATCCCTAATAAAGGCCAAGAGCCCTAGTCTTCCCCCCTATACCTGGCCTTGCGCTTGAGCCTTCAGTATGCTGAGACATGCTTGAATCTTTAGATCAATAAAGCCTTTGGCCTTTACTTTGTGTCTGTGAGTGGTCATTGATCGCGCTACAATTTATTGATCTAAAACTTTAAGTGCCATGGACAAGGAAATTTGGTTGGAGAAGCTGGAGATTGACCCCAAAGACCCAGAGGCCTCTGTGAAATTTGACATGTGGTTACACTGCTTGAAGGCCTACATGAGACGCCACAAAATCACAGCAGACAGCGATGAGTATGACCTACTATTCGCGGCAGTAGGCCATCATGTGTTCCATCTGATCCGCGATAGCAGGGATATGAAGAGGTGATGGGCCTACTCCGGCAACAGTACAGAGCGCCGAGGTACGCCAACGTATGCGCGCTTCCAGCTTGGCTCCCGACGCCAAGGCCCAGGCGAGTCAGTTGATGAGATTGTGCGGGCCATGTGGGAGCTGGGATGAGACTGCAGGTGCTGGGACATGATGGAAGCGGTGTACCAAGAGGAGCTGATCCACAATGGACTGGTCACTGGATTCTGCTCCCAACTAATCCACGAACGACTCCTGGAGAAGGGTGATCGGTCCCTACAGGAGGTTGTGCAGATAATTTGGGCCATGGAGATGCCCCAAAAGAACGTGGAGGCCTACGCTGTGGGCCACACAGCTCCCAAATATGCAGAACGGGTGGTGCCATCTTGGATTTCGGGGGCCCTGCCCCTGATGGCTGCTGCAACTGCCGAGCATGCGAGGTGCAACTACTGTGGACAGAACAAGCATCCCTGAAATTACTGCCCTGCACGTAGCACGACCTGCTCAGACTGCTGGTGGAAATGGCACTCTGCAAGGGTATGGTGATGTAAGCAAGTAGCGCCATGTGCGGCCCGAAACCCACATCACCACCGTGGCTCAAACAGCTCCAGTTGTCACTTCCACTTGTGGAGAACGAACTTCCAGGCCCGCATCACGACAAGGTGGGATGTCATTGCCGTTTCACTTCCTGGCCCCACCCCATGCGATCCATTGGCAGTCATCTTGGCAACCACTGACTCTGATAAGGCAGCAGTGGGTCAGACAGCGAACTGATATTAGCCTCAATCATCTTGGACCAAAGTCAACCACACCAGCTGGGATGGTCCATGATGGAGGTAGAGATAAACAGTCACACCATGGGTTGCTTGATCGACACTGGGAGCACCTGGAATTTCATATACCCGTGCACTGTGGAATGCTTCTCCCTGACTGTGTCCCCTGCGATATGCTGGGTAGCACTCGCCTCCGAGTCCCTCTTGACAGAAATCCGCGGGAAGTACTCTATGAACCTTACCGTGGGGGGAGAGAAAAAATACAAAAATTTCAGACTGTTGCTGATGCTCCATCTCTGCACCCCCATCATTTCTGGACTGGATTTCCAGTGCCAGCTAAAAGGGGCATAGATGCAGTTTGACGGCCCCCATCCTCCCACTCACAGTCAGGAACAACCAGTTCTGGGAGGTCCTGCCCTTCCCCCTACTTCTGGAGAGGCCCAAACACAGATCTAGAGGCAGAGCAGCACTACCCACTTGTGGTCTGGCACCCTGTGGGTCCCTTTCCCCCTCCCCCCACTGTTCCAAAACCTCACCCCAGACAGTAGGCCGGTGGCCACTAAGAGTAGACGGTATAGCCCAGAGGACAGGGGATTCATTAATACTGAGGTGGAACAGTTGCTGAGGGAGGGCATAGTCTATGGAGGGCACAGTTGGTGGTGGTAAAGGGGACAGAGAAGAACCAGATGGTGATTGACTATAGTCATACCATCAACCCGTTCACCCTATTGGGCGCCTACCCCCTCCCCCAAATTGATAACATGGTGAATGAGATCACAAAATACAGGGCCTTTTCGACCATAGATCTCAAGTCAGCATACTATCAAATCCCTATCCGCCCAAAGGACCAGCCCTATACAGCATTTGAGGCTAATAGTAGACTGTACCAATTCTTATGGGTCCCTTTTGGCCTCACAAACGAGGTGTCAGTATTCCAAAGGGAAATGCACCACATGGCGAATGACAATAGGTTAAAAGCCATTTACCCATACTTGGATAATGTGGCCATATGTGGCCATGACCAGAAAGAACACAACAACAACCTGTGGAGGGTCCTGACCACTGCAAAAGCCCTCAACCTAACATATAACCAAAAGAATTGCGTGTTCAGCATGGAGCGGCTGGCGATCCTGGGGTATGTGGTGGAGCATGGTGTGATTGCCCCTGACCCTGAGCACATGCCCCCCTCCTGGAATTATCTCTACCACACAACATAAAGGTTTTAAAAAAATGCCTGGGGCTCTTTTCATATTCCACATAATGGGTCCCAACTATGCCGACAAGGCCCAAACCCTGGTGAAAACCACAACTTTTCCCCCGACAGCAGAGGCCTGTAAGGCTTTCGAGATAATCAGGGACAAGATCACCAAGGCAGGAATGCTCACCATCGACGAGTTGGTCCTGTTCCAAGTGAAGAGTAATGCCTGTGACTTCACCCTGACCGCCACACTGAACCAGGCAGGCAGGCCAGTGGCATTTTTCTCGTCACCCTGCAGGGCCCCAAACGCAGACACTCTGCCTTGGAGAAGGAGGCACAGGCTATAGTGGAGGCGATGCGCCACTGGAGGCACTATTTGGCCAGCAGGCCTTTCACCCTGCTGACGGACCAGAGAGCCATTGCCTTTATGTTTAATAACAAACGAGGCAAAATTAAGAATGACAAGATCAAGCAGAGGAGAATTAAACTGCCACCTATAATTACAAGATCTTGAACTGACAGGTAAGCTTAACAAGCCCCTCAACGTGCTGTCCAGGGGAACCTGTGGCAGGGTGCAAGTAGATCGCCTGCACACCCTCCACGATAGCCTCTGCCATCCCAGGGTCACAAAACTCTACACTTCGTGAGGGCATGTAACCTTCACTTCTTGGTGGAGGAAATCAAAGAGCTGACATGAAATTGCCCCATCTATGTGGAATGCAAGCCACAGTTTTACAGGCCAGAAAGAGCCCACCCCATCAAAGCCACTCACCCCTTTGAACGTCTTCAAGGGGCCCCTCCTGTCCACAAACCAGAACAGCTATTTCCTGAACATTGTGGACGAATACTCGCGCTTCCCATTTGCCATTCCCTGCCTAGACATGATCACAGCCATGGTCATTAAAACACTCCACACCACATTCACTCTGTTTGGGTACCCTGCATATGTGCATAGTGAATGAGGTTCAATGTTTATGAGTGAGGAGCTGCGACATTACTTCCTCTCCAGGGGCATAGTGACAAGTAGAACTACCAGCTACAACCCCAGATGGAGTGGCCAGGTAGAGAGGGAAAACTGCACCATTTGGAGGGTGGTCCTGTTGGCCATAATGGTGAGAGGGGTGACTATGTCCCAGTGGTAAAAGGTACTTATGGAAGCACTGAATGCTGCCAGATCCCTACTCTGTATGTCTATGAATGCAACGACCCCTGAAAGATTGTTCTCTTTCCCAAGAACGTAGGCATCAGGAACCACGCTGCCAGTCTGGATGGTGACCCCTGGGCCAGTGCTCCTCAGAAGCTTGTGGGTTCTAAGGCAGAAGAAGAGCACCTCCTGCAAACCCCCAGTATGTGCTGTTAAGGTACCCAGATGGATGGAACAACACAGTATCCATTTGGGACCTGGCGCAAGCAGGAATTCCAGCACAAGAGGTGCACCCGATACCCTTGGGCAGGGACCAGCCAACCCTGGGGACCACCAAGGTTGAGGACATAAGAGATCCCACCTCAGCACGGCCCCCTGAATGTTTCCCCCCACTGGAGGGTTCCCCTACTCAGTTATTAACTAAGCCCCTCATTCCCACGGACCTGGGAGACACAGACACAGTTTAGCCCCCCTCCCCCCCAACAGCCAGCCCAGTGATTGAGCCATCGGGCTGCTGGAGCAAGAGGCACAATCAACAGAACTGCGGAGGTCCCAACGACGGGTAAAACCACCAGAGACACTAAACCTGTGAACATTACTGTGCAACTCATGGACTGTAAAGACAGTGCCCTGCAACACCCCACAGAACTCTATCTAAAAAGGAGTGAATGTGGTGGAACATGGTATTGGAGGCACGTTCCCCACTGAGCTGGGCAGGCTGGCCCGCCTACAGATCTGGTAGGCCCTCCCCCTAAGACCGAGAGCCCTAGTCTCCTCCCCAATACCTGCCCTTGGACTTGAGCCAGCAGCATGCGGAGGCATGCTTGGATCTTTCCATCAATAAAGCCTTTGGCCCTTACTTCATGTCTGTGAATGATCATTGATCATACTACTGAACTTCGTTTGAAGTTTGCCTTTATTAACCACGCTCTCTGACAAACCACTATACTGCTCCTCTTTGGTGATTATTAATTTTCTAAATTAAGAAAATTATTATCTCAGTACTAAAGGATTTAATCTTTTACTTGACCTATCAAATCAAGTCAGAAGCCTATTGTTGATATCACTTCAGAATGTTATAATTGCAAGGATCATCAGTGATTGTCATACATGTAACTATAACATGCTTATGCCTAGAATTCTTATTTGCTATAATCAAACAGGTACTTTGTTATAAAAAAAACTGCAATAGTATATCATGTCAAGTTAAAACTTTCTTTTTCCTGTGGACCAGGAAGAATTTTTACTTAGAAGTTAATGTTGTGAGAGAGTATTAAAAGGTGGTTTGGAAGGAATTGTTAGAACAGCTTGCACATTTTAAAACAAAGAATATTTGCAGGACTTTTGCAGAATGCCTTTTGCAGGAGCCAACAAAGTATCAATAGCAGCTTGCCTGGGAGAGCATGTGATCTTTGCAGGCAAAGAGGAGAAGAGTTTTGCTCTCAGAGATGGAGGGTGTGAAACAGAGAGAGAGGAGACAGAAATCAGTTTCAGACGGACAAACCTTGCAAATTTTGGAAGGCTGCCTGGTCAAAGGAGAAGACTGGCAGTGTGAAAGGTGACCTGAAGGAAAGAGGATCATCTGGAGAACCCTAAAGGGGCCAAGTTTCGTCAGCAAGACTGATTGAGAAGGAATCAGTTGCGGATGTCCTGGAAAAGGAATCTTTCTCTGAAAACCAGCAAGAACCCTCCTGAGTGGTAACCATTTTCTTGTTAAGCACCAAATCCTGATGAACTTTGTTAATGCTAACTTCTGTGCACAGTACAAGAATTGCCTGCAACCAGAGAGATTGGACTGTGATCCAAAGAACTTTTCTAATCTTAAATATACATTACACACACCTGCGCTTAGTATTAGAGGGGGGACTAAGTAGTTAGGTAGGTTAAATAATAAGTTAAAGTTTAATTCTGTTTTCTTGTTCAAACATAATTAAAAACAACTTTTGTTTAAGTAACCCTGTGTTGTGGTGCATATCTATTGCTGCTGGATTTTAGGGTCCTCTGGACTCCGTAACAATGTCACAAAAAGATACGCATACTAGGAGAAATTAAACAAAGAATGAAAGGAAAACAAACTGATTTTGCAAATGCAGAGAAATAAAATCAGCAATAAATAATGTGAAAAGTAAGAATCCTTAAATTAGTCTCTGATTGAGTCTGTTGTTTAGGAGTCTGATTGTGGAGGGATAGGAGCTGTTCCTGAACTTATGGTACTGGTCTTGTGGGACCTATATCTCTTTCCTGATGGCAGTAGGGAGCAACAGAGCATGTCCTGGGTGGTGTGAATCCTTGATGATTGCTGCTGCTCTCCAACACCAACATTCCATGTAGCTTTTCTCGATGATAGGAAATTTTGTCTGTGATCTACTGGCTGAGTCCACTACCTTTTGCTCTGAGGTATTGGAGCCTCCTGCCTGGCCATGATGAGGCTTGTCAGCATACTTTCCACCATACATCAGTAAAAGTTTGCCATGTTTTTTTTTTAAATTTTTTATTTTTCACACTATAAACCACATTGATCAAGATACATACATTTTCCTTTTCAAATATATACAGTGTCATTTTCTCCCCCCCTCCCTCTTTCCCTCCCACCCTCCCTACCTCCCCTCCCATTCATTTAAAGTTCAGAATCTAAGATACATTAAACCCATCAAACAATGTTGTCACTCAATAAAAATAAACAAGAAATTCCACGGAGTCAGTTCTTTTCATTCTCTTCTCCTTCTGTCATTTTAGGTCGTAGATGTCCCCGGTAGGTTTTCTCTATTATGTTTCATGTATGGCTCTCATATTTGTTCAAATATTGTAATATTATTTCTTAAATTATATGTTATTTTTTCTAATGGAATACATTTATTCATTTCTATATACCATTGTTGTATTCTCAAGTTATCTTCTAATTTCCAGGATGACATAATACATTTTTTTGCTACAGCTAGGGCTATCATAACAAATCTTTTTTGTGCACCATCCAAATCAAGTCCAAATTCTTTGTTTTTTATGCCATGTTGAACCTCCGTAAACTCCTGAGAAAGTGGAGGCACTGATGTGTTTTCTTCCTGATAACATTAATATGTTGGGTCCAGGAAAATTCTTCCAAGATAGGAATTGAAATTTGCTCACTTTCCTCTTCTGATCCCCAATGATCACTTTACAGTACTTCATAAATTAATGTACAAAAAGAGATAATAAATATAAAACATAATTAATGTTCACAATTACAGTTGTGTAAAAAAGATGGAATTTCAATAGAGCAGACAGGTCTCTGCTTTTTGTGGTGTCAAAATAATTCACGATTAGGAAGTAAGTGGAGGATCAAAAGTCTGATAGCTGGTGGAAACAGCTCATAGGTGCCAGTCTTTAGACTTCTCTAACTTCAGCCCGAAGGTAGCAGTGAGAAGAAATTGTGACTGAAAACAAGAAAGAAAACAGACTGGATGTTGAAATTAAAAGTAAATGAGATATACATTTCAGTTAATTTGAATACTGGAGCATAAATTAATGTAATATTAGAGACTGGTTTTAAGATGATTAGACCCAGACCAAAGATATATAGAACAAAAATGAAGGTGACAGGATATTCAAGTACCAATATACCAGTGCAATGGTCAAAGTGAAACACAAGGACAGAGAGCATATGATTCATCATCGTACCAAAGGATGTACAGGCAATAGTAGGTTTAACAGCCTTTGAGAAGCTGAATCTGATAAAAAGAGTCCATGTTGTGGAAAGCAAAGGAGACACAGTCTATGAAAGAATACGAAGACCTATTTCAGGATTTAGGCTGCCTTCCAGGAGAACACATGATCAGAGTGGATAAACTTGTGCCACCGTTAATACATCCATGCAGAAAAGTTCCATTTGCATTTCAAAAGAAACTAAAGGCAGCGTTTGAGAGGATGGAAAGCCTGAACGTGATTCAGAAGATAGATGAGACAATGGAGTGGGCGAGCATCTGTCGTTGTGGACAAAAAGAATGGAAAGCTTTGAATTTGCCTGAATCCAAGAGATCAAAACAGAACAATAAAGAGAGAACACTTTAAGCTTCCAAAGTGTGAAAAATTCATGTCACAAAGTTTTTCAGCAAGTTAGATGCATCATCAGGATTTTGGCAGTTAAAATTGAATGAAGCAAGTTCAAGACCGTGCATGTTCAATAGTCCATTTGACAGATACAGATTCCTAAGGTTACCATTCAGAATTGCCTCAGTTCCTGAAGTGTATCACAAAACTATCTATGAGAACCTGGACGGAGTTGATACCTCAATGGATGACATCATAGTATGGGGAACCATGAGGATGGAGCATGATGAGAGACTAAGGAAAGTGCTGGAAGCAACAAGGAAAGCAAACCTGAAGCTGAGAAGAGAAAAATGCCAGATCGGGATGACAAAACTAACATTTGTAGGAGATATTGGCAGTGAGGGCATCAGACCAGATTCCAGAGAAGTGTCCGCCATTGGAAACATGCCAAGGCCACAATGCAAAAAGGACGTACAGAGGTTTAATGGATTAGCCAACTATATGAGTAAATATATATCCAACCTCTCAGAAAAGACGGCTCCATTGGGAAGACGAACAGAGAAGAACTTTTGAATAGGAGTGGGATCATGATCATGAAAAGTCATGGAGGGAACTAAAGAAACAGCCACAGAGGAACCAGTTCTGAGGTTTTACAACCCAGTGAGACTTATCAAGATATCATTAGATGCATCACATAGTGGGCTTGGTGCAGTTCTTCTGCAAAAATATGATGACTGGCAACCCATTGCATAGGCATCACGCTCAATGAGATGCAATGCGCTCAAATTGAAAAGGAGCTGGTCAGCTTCACATACGCCTGTGAAAGATTTCTCAGTTTGTGTCAGGACAAGCAATTAGTGTAGAGTCTGACCATAAGCCCTTGATTGCTTTGTTCCAAAAGCCATTAAATGAATGTCCACTGAGAATACAAAGGATGATGCTTAGGCTGCAATGTTATATACTTAATGTGGTGTACACTCTGGGTAAAAATGTACCCAGCAGACACGTTGTCTCGAGGTATTGACACGAAAGAGCGCGCAAACACCAAAATAGATCTAGACATGAGCCGTCTTGGACATGATCACAAGTGCCCTGCCCATATAAGAGGCAAAAATGGAGCTAATAAAATCAGAGACAAACAAAGTTGAAACACTGAGACAACTGAGAAAAAACATCTTGGATGGATGACCCAACATGAAGCAGGACTGCTCACCTGACGTTTAAGAGTACTAGAACTTCAGGGCGAAACTATCAGTGGTTGAAGATGTCATCTACAATGGAAACAAAATCTTTATCCCAAAGATTCTGAGAAAAGAGATGCTAAAAAGGATCCATGGAGGACATCTTGGAATTGAAAAGTGTAAGAAAAGAGCATGAGAGGTGATGTACTGGCCAAGAATCAACAATGATATAACAAATGAAGTGTCAAACTGTACAATATGCAGGAAATATCAAGCAAGGAATCTACAGAACCACTAAAGCCACACCCAGCACCATACAGACCTTACCAGAAGGTGGGTGTTGACCTATATGAATTTCAAGGGAAGGACTATCTTGTAGTCACAGACTACAAGTTTACAGGTGTGTAAACTGAACACCACCACTGCAGATGCTGTAGTAACAGGAATGAAAGCCATATTCTCCAGACATGGCATGCTAAGCGAGGTCTTCACAGACCATGGACCCCAGTTATGACTTTGAATTAGTATTCATACCAGGGAAACATATTGTTCTGGTGGATGTGTGGTCAGCGCAATGATGCAGAGTGAAGTACTGAATGAGGGTTCTACAAAGATACATGTGAATATCCCTGTGAACCTGATCACTCAATCCCTTCCCATATCTGACATGAAATCCTAGCAGATTGCAGTTGAAACAAAAAAGGACACAGTTCTAAGGGTCATCAAGAATCTGAATGAAGGTTGGCCTAGATATGAATGTCAGCAATACTACAACATCAGAAGAGAGTTGAGTGTTGTCAATGGAGGAGGAGGACCAGAACTGCTGTTTATAAATGGTGACATTGACAAAATTGTCTCAAGCTGTGAGACCTGTCTGAAACATCATGCAAAGCAGACAACGGAACCCAGATCATAATTGACTTACCAGAGGAGCAATGGTAGAAAATTGGGACTGATCTGTTCCACCTAGATGGAAAGAATTACCTGCTGGTTGTTGACTATCTATCAAACTACCCTGAGATTGTGTTGTTTCCCAACATGTCTGCTCCCTCCATGATGAAATATAGGAAATCAATCTTTACAAGACAGAGAATTCTTCAAATCCTCTACAGTAACAATGGACCATGCTATAGTTGTAGAGAATTCTAGAACTTTGCTGAAGAGTATGATTTTGATTTGTGACTTCAAGTCCACTGCATCCTCAATCAAACGGTAAACCAGAAAAATAAGTTCACATAGTTCAATAGCTGCTCAAGAAAGCAGAAGAGAGTGACTCAGATCCTTATCTAGCTCTGTTGAGTTTCCAAGCATCACCATTTGAACATGGCATGTCATCCGCTGAGCTCCTGATGAAACGTAAAATACGCACCACTCTTCCCTACTCTACAGACCTAAACAAGAACAGAGATATCAAATGGAAACAAAAGCATCTGCAATGAGGCCCTTCTGAGTAGATCTACGGAATTTCCTCGAACAAATTATAAGAAAAAATTTCCACAAAACCCAGAATTGCTTTTACTGGGAAACATCGTAGGTGTAAGTCCTATAATGAGGCTGTCCAAATTTCAAGCACAATATGAAAAGATCGCATTGGCCATGGCCAGGAAATGTATAGTGTCCCCTTGAAAAAATCACTTACAATTTGAGGAACAATTATTATGTTCTTATCAACATTTGGCAGCTCTATTTATGACAAATAACTGTAAATCTTTAGTTGTCCTCCCCCCCCCCTGTCACTTTGCAACGCTCCATCTGTACCCCTCCCCTGGATCTAGAAAAGCTAGATGATTTAAGGTCCGGAAGGTGGACGGTGCATACCTCAAAACCTCTTATTTTTTCTCTCTTTTTAATTGTTTTGATCTATCTTGTTTTCTTGCTCTCTATTTTTTCTATTTTTCTCACTTTTCTCAGGGGGAGGGGAGGAGGGGGGTGGAGAGGTATGGTTTAAATAAAATAAACTAAAAGTATCTGCAATGGAGACAAAAAGGAAACTATGACATCAGCAAGAAGCTTAGGGCCACTACACTGTCAGGGAACTTCTTTACTCAGGGAATGATGGGAGGGTGGAATGAGCTACCAGATGAATTGGTGAATGTGGGCTGAATTTTAACATTTACAAAGAATTTGGGCAGGTACATGGATGGGAGAGGTATGGAGGGCTATGACCTGGGTGCAGGGGTCAGTGGGACTAGGCAATAATAATAGTTTGGCACAGACTATAAGGGCCAAGGGGGCCTATTTCAGTGCTGTAATGTTCTGTTTCTATGGTGATATGGTTTAGCAATTAGAATATAGAACATAGAACAATACAGCACAGTACAGGCCCTTCAGCCCCTTTATGTTGTTTCAACCCACATATTCCTTTCAAAAAATACTAAACCTTCGCTACCCCAAAACCCTCCATTTTCCTTTCATCCATGTGTCTGTCTCTTAAACACCCCTAATGTTTCAACCTCCATTACCATCCCCAGCAAGGCATTTCAGGCACCCACAGTTCTCTGTGGAAAAAAACCTACCCCTCATATCGACCCTAAACTTCCCTCCCTTCACTTTGTACATATGTCCTCTGGTGTTTGCTAATCATGTCCTGGAAAATATGTGTCTCATAATCTTGTAGACCTCTATCAAGTTTTCTCTCATCCTTATATGATTCAAAGTGAAAAGTCCCAGCTCTGCTAACCTTGCCTTATAAGACTTGTTTTCCGATCCAGACAGCATCCTGGTAAATCTCCTCTGCGGCCTCTCCAGAGCTTTCACATCCTTCCTATAACGAGGTGACCAGAACTGAACACAATAAGTGTGGTCTTAACAATGATTTGTAGAATTGTAACATGACCTCTCTACTCCTGAACTCAATCCCCTATTAATGAATCCCATCATCCCATAGGCATTCTTAACTATCCTATCAACCTGTATGGCGACCTTGTGGGATGCATGGATTTGGACCCCAAGGTCCCTCTGTTCATCCACTCTCCTGGATCTTACATATAGTGTATGTCACATTTGTGACATTAAAACATCATGGAGTTCTAATTGAGGCTTCATCCTTGAATACAGGCCCTCAATGCATTATGGATACTTGATTTATGGCCACATATGAAAGAACTTACATGAATATTATTAAATTCAAAAGTCTGATTTACATACAAATGTTTATTTCTATGAATGGAAGAACTAGTCTCTCTCTCTCTCTCTCTCTCTCTCTCTCTTTCTCTCTCTCTCTCTCTCTCTCTCTCTCTCTCTCCGCATATAAGATCAAAGGTTATGTTTTTGTACACACGGAAATCAAACAGGGGAAGATGTCAAATTATACTTAATCACTCTCACTACTTAATGACTATATAGGCATTTACATTAAATCCAGGTTGGACTCTGATATTAGTGGCCACCTATCCTCTACATGGTACGTGAGTAAAACTATAACAGCCTAAGCAGGCACATCAGACACAAGGGAATCCGATTTCGGTGGCTGCTTACCCTACCACACTCTCCCGCACATGTACTCACTTCACATACAGGGACTTACAAACGCATTCCCGATTCCCTGTACCATTGGTGGGTGTGGCTCTCTCCATGCAATGATTATCACAGTACTATGGCACAACTAAGTGTAGTGCACATCTTACCCATGACTCCTCCAGTAATGTCCACAGTAGCGACCTGGTGTGGAGTGATGATTGTGGCTTGGACAAGAGGCAGAGAAAGAGAACTGTCACACATGTTGGAGTTTATATTGTTCTGCGATAAGCCAATAATAAGGTGTGTACTAATGGTTGGCCAGAGTCCAACCTTGATTGACAGGTGATGCAACTTCTGACTAGGTTTCAGAGAGGTAGGTTACATGATCTTCCACAATCCACAGCTCCCCCCCCCCCCGCCCACTTTTAGTAATTGCTCTTTCTTACAGCATGGCTAACATAGCACAATGCTGTTATAGTGCCAGTGACAGGGGTTGAATGTGGCAATGTCTGTGTGGGTTTCTGCCGGGTGCTTTGGCTTCCTTCCACCCTTCAAAATGTACTGAGGTGGAGGTCAAATGGATGTAATTTGGCGACATGGGCTCGTGGGCCAAAAGGGCCTATTAGTGCTGTGTGTCTAAATTTAGCAGTCTCATTTTTTCCAAAATTGGCTTGGATTATACTTTCGATTCCATTTGAGAATAATTAGTTATGCAACATCTTTAGGAGTTACTTATTAGGGAAAGCAACTGGTTAATTCAGTTGAATTAAAAAAAAACAGTTTACATATAACTTCTCCACAGTAACCAGACACCATTGTCTCTTCAGAACTACAGCAGACAGTTTCACGTGGGCGGCCATTTGTGATCTTTGATTTGGAAACTGACAAGACAATGCATGCTTGATACTTGTGCAATGATACTGTAAACAATATAACATCCACTAACATTTCAAAGCAATTAAAATTTGCCAGTGAGCATTGGACATCATGATTCTGTACCATTGTAACTAGGCAGTGAAAGACAATAAATAAATGCTTGTATTCTATACTGAGCAACTATAGACATCAGTATACATATTGTGGAATCACCGTACACGTTGTCGAGTTGATGGATATGTGGTGTTGTGTATGCACTCACACAATTAAGACTTGGAGACATGATGCTTTCTCATCCTTTACTTTTATTAGACTAACATGACTACTGACACATAGAGTTATATATATGGAAGGGTGAAATAATGACGTGGGCATCATGATATCCATCAGAGGGTGGGCTTATACCCAAAACTCTTCCCCCCCCCCTCCACCCCCTTGCAGTAAATGCTGACTGGGCCCCTTTGAACTAATAAGATTACATCGGGCCCAGGACTGCAAGTGAGAATTAGAATACATCTCATGAGTAATTATAATTATAAAATGGAAAGTACTTTATCATAATCAGGGCACATAATCTTTAAAGCGTTCAGGTGTTCTTTCTCTTTTGGACCACCTTGGAGTTGTTTGCTGTGCCAATCTTTGCTCGGGACCTGTAGATAGTTGGGTTGGCGATCGAGTCAGCGGTGATTGCTCGTCTTTGCTGCCCTCCTGGCTGCATGTCTCAGTTACTAGACTCCTCACTGAACTCCTCAGCTCCCTGACCGTCTCTGCCCCTACCCCCCTTTCTCGGCCTGAAGGGAGGGATGGTCGGGGCAGGTCTGGTTCCACCTCCTCCAGTTCATGACCTTAGTGCCGGTCAATGCTCGTAAATGGTCAATGTGTCACTTCCACAATCTGTCCCCCACTAGAACAGAGTATGAGCAGGGTCTCAATTTTTGTAAGATTACTTCTACCACCCATGGGTCTTTATATTGTCTATATCTTGTACCAGAACTCTCTCGCCCACTTCAAATGTTCTAGGTGAGCTCTGTGGCGATGCTGTTTTTTTGGCAATTGGAGATCTAGATCTGGATGAACTGTGGATAGCCTGGTCCACAGGTTGTGCCCAAACATTAGTTGTGCTGGGGTGCATTTTGTGGTAGAATGTGGCGTGTTTCTGTATCCCAATAGGAAATCTGCGATTTTGTGTGTCCAGGAGGCATTTAGAAGTTTCATGGTTTTCTTTACTTTTTTGAATGTTTTGTACAAAACATTCTGCCTCCCCACTAATACTTGGGTGATAGGGTGTGGACAAAATATGTCTGATATTATTGTCGCGCATAAATTTAAAAAAATGTTCCAATGTAAATTGAGGCCCATTGTCCTTAACTAATTCATGAGGCAATCCGTACGTGGCAAAGATATCTCGTAGAGGGTCAATCATGGGATCTTTTTTGGTGCTTTTCAGCTGTGAAACTACTGGCCATTTGGAGTGTGTGTCCACAGCTATTAGGAAAATCTCACCCATGAATGGTCCAGCAAAGTCTACATGAATCCAATGCCAGGGTTTGGATGGCCATTTCCATGGGTTTGCTTTGGCTTGTGGCATTTTTGGCTGCATTGACTGACATACTTTGCATTCTCTTACTGTTGTTTCAATGCCTCTGTCCATAGAGGGCCATCAGACATATATCTGGGCCAGTGCCTTCATTTGTATCATTCCCGGATGGTAATGGTGCAGTTCTGATAACATGGTAATTTGCCATATGGCTGGAATAATTGTACTGGTACCCCATAGTAAACATTCTTCTTCAACTGATAGTTCATGGCAGTATGTGTGTGGTAAGGTTTTAGATCTTCTGGGATGACTTCAGATTCAGGCCACCCATTAAGGGTGAAGTATAGAATCTTGCTTAATGTTGCCTCTTTTTGGGTTACCTTTCTGATTATCTGGGCTGTAATGGGCAGTTGTTGAAGTTGAGGAATAATCTTTATACAGCTAAAAAATTAATGGAACACCCCCCCCCCCCCCGAAGATGGAGTTAGTCACAAGGGCAAAGGTGTCCCTAATGCCCTTACATGTAAATGAATGCTTGCTACCACATCTCCCGGTAAAAACAACTGAAGTAACTTAAGATCTGTTACAGGAGACAGAATCAAAGTGTTTGGAAAAAGTACGGTTCAAGTACAATTCAAACAACAATAACCAAAAACACTCTCTCTCTACATTGTATATACCCAGGGACCAGCACTTTTCCAAAGAAACTGGCTACATCACATTCCCCTAGATTGGCTGGAAATCGGTTCAATACCAAATGTAAACCACGCAGACACCTTCCAGCCTGAACTCAACCAAATCCCCAACAAGAATTGGGGAAAATCAAAGGTGTTCAAGCCCAACTGCAATTAAAAGATAATGCAGAACCAAAATTCTTCAAAGCAGAACATTTGCTATGAAAGGGAAAAATGAGGCTGAATTAAACAGACAAAAGCATCAAGGCATATTAAAACCAATACAATATAGCAATTGGGCAGCGCCCTTCATACCCATATGAAAAGCAAACGGTGAGATTCACATTTGCGACGATTATATAGTCAACATCAACCCATCATTCAAAATACCTGAACACTCCATGCCCAAGGCAGAAGAATTGTTCCAAGCACTAAACAGAGGGAAAAAATTCACAAAACTAGATTTGTCACAAGCATATCAACAGATAGAATTGGAAAAAAAAAATCAAGGAAATATGTGTCAATCAATACCTATCTGGGATTATTCACCTATACACGCATGCCTTAATAAATGTCTCTGTTGATGAGCCGACTGTGGATCTGATACCTTAGTGAAGGCAAATGTAAGCAGCTTGTGGTCTGTAAAAGCTGTGAAATGTATGCCTGAAAGTACCAAGCTACAGTGCCAACCATTGTTGATCAAAAGCACTGCATTTGAGTTCTGATGGTCTTAGGTGCTTGTTAAAGAAAGCCAATGGTTTCTAAGGTCCATCGATGTACTGTTCAAGCACCCCTTCTACTGCTGCACTGGATGCATCCACTGTTAGGGCTGTTGGGACATCCATTCTTGGGTGGACCAGCAATGCAACATTAGCCAGTGGTTCCTTGACATTCTCGAATGTTGCCGATGATGCTTCATCCCAAGTGACATCTCTTGCCTTGTCTGACACCGGGGTGCATGATGTGAGCCACTAATGGTAGAAACCGGCATTAAAAGTTCACCATTCCAATAAACTCCTGTAGGCCTTTAACTGTGCTGGGCTAAGCTAATGTCTGGGTTGCCTCACCCTTTGCCAATATTGGCTTTACTCCATGTTTATTGATTCTAGAAAGTCAATGGTCGCTAACCTGAATTAACATTTGGCAGGGTTTTACCCAAAGAAGTGTGAATCTGTGGAATGCTCTGCCACAGAGGGTGGTAGAGACAGATTCACTGATTATGTTCAAAAGAGAGTTAGATAAGACTCTAGTGGGCAAAGGAGTTAAGGGTTATGGGGATAAAGCTGGAAAGGGGTACTGATGGTAGTGATCAGCCATGATCTGTAAAATGGTGGTGCTGGCTCGACGGGCCAAAGGGCCTACTCCAGCTCCTATTGTCTATTGTCTATTGTCTATAAACTTGCGCAGTTGGGACAGATGTTCCTGACGACTGTGGCTAGTAATAAGTATGTCATCTAGGTATATGAAGGTAAAGTCGAAATCACATCCCACTCTGTCCATTAAATGTTGGAAATTCTGTGTGGCATTCTTTTTATTATATATTTTTTTCACACTGTGAACCATATCATCCAAAATATATACAAATGTTTCTCATTAAATATACACAGGGCCATTTTCTCCCTTTTTCCCCCCTACCTTCCCTCCCCCCCTTCCCACCCCCCTCCAAAAGCAATATTCAACATATACAATACAATAAAACCATAAAACAATGTCTTCACACAATGAAATATAAACAAGAAAAATGTGTCATCTACTTTAACACACTGAATCAAGTCGTTTTGTCTTTTATCATTTTAGGGGGTGGGGGTCCGAGGCAAGCCCTCTCTGTTATGTTCCATGTATGGCTCCCAAATTTGTTCAAATAATGTGATGTTATTTTTTAAATTATATATTATTTTTTCCAATGGAATACATTTATTCATTTCCATGTACCATTGCTGTATTCTCAGGCTCTCTTCCATTTTCTAAGTTGTCATTATACATTTTTTTGCTACTGCTAAGGGTATCATAATATAACTTTTTTGCGCTTTATCCAATTTGAGGCCTAATTCCTTACTTCTTATGTTACTTAGAAGAAAGATCTCTGGATTTTTTGATATGTTATTTTTGTGATTTTATTTAATATCTGATTTAGATCTTCCCAAAACATTTTAACTTTCGTACATGCCCAAATTGCATGTAGTTGTCCCCATTTCCTTCTGACAGCAAAAACATCTATCTGATAACGTTGGATCCCATTCTTTTAACTTTTGGGGCGTGATATATAACCTGTGTAACCAATTATACTGTATCATGCGTAACCTTATGTTTATTATATTCTTCATAGTTCCAGAGCATAACTTTTCCCATATTTCATTTTTTATATTTATGTTTAAATCTTTTTCCCACTTTTGTTTGGGTTTATAGCTATTTCATCATTTTCCTTATCTTGCAGCTGAATGTACCTGTTTGTTATAGATCTTTTAATTATCATTGTGTCTGTAATTCAAAGCTACTTCCTTCTGGTAATCTCAATCTGTTTCCCAATTTATCCTTAAAATAAGGTATCAGTTGATGATATGCAAACATTGTACCATGAGTTATTCCATATTTGTACTTCAACTGTTCAAATGTTAATAAATCATTTCTCAAAAAACAATGTTCTATTCTTTTTATTCCTTTTCTCTCCCATTCTTTGAAGGAAAGATTATCTATTATTAAAGGGATTAGTGGGTTTTGTGTCAATAACTATTTTGGTATTTAGTAATTCTTTTTTTTCCTTTCTAAGTGGATCTTCTTTCATGTATTAAGTAAATGATGCAATACTGGTGAGCTTTTATATTGCATCAGCTTTTCATCCCACTTATAATTATATTTTTCAGTACCTTCTCCCCTATTTTATTTAGTTCTATCTTAGTCCAATCTGGTTTTTCCCTTGTCTGGTAAAAATCTGATAAATACCTTAATTGTACGGCTCAAAAATAATTTTTAAAGTTTGGTAACTGCAAACCACCTTGGTTATACCTCTCTGTTAATTTATCTAATGCTAGCCTCAGTTTCCCCCCTTTCCACAAGAATTTCCTTCTTATTCTCTTTAGTTCATTGAAGAATTTCTCTGTTAAGGGAATTGGTAATGATGGAAATAAGTATTGTATCCTTGGGAAAACATTCATTTTAATGCAATTTACCCTCCCTATCAACATTAGCGGTAATTCTTTCCAATGTTCTAAGTCTTCCTGCAATTTCTTTATTAGTGGCTGATAATTTAGTTTTACAAGTGGCTTAAGTTATTATCTAACCTGATCCCTAGGTATCAGATTGCTTGTGTTTGCCATTTAAATGGTGATTCTTTTTAAAATTCTGTATAATCCGTGTTACTCATTGGCATCACTTAACTTTTCTTTGCGTTGATCTTGTACCCCGACATTTCTCCATTTTCCTTCAATTTCTTATGTAATTCTTTTATTGATACCTCTGGTTCTGTTAGGTATACTATGATGTCATCTGCAAATAAGCTGATTTTATACTCCTTCTCCTTTATTTTTATCCCTTTTATTTTATTTTCTATTCTTATCAGTTCTGCCAATGGTTCTATTGCTAAGGCGAACAATGAGGGGGATAATGGACACCCCTGTCTAGTTGACCTACTTAATTTAAATTGGCTCAATACATAGCCATTTACTGTTACCTTCGCCAACAGTCCATTATACAATGCTTTAATCCAATTAATCCTTGGGACCTCGCTGCCACGTCCCAGCTTGCTTGGCCACGGCACACGAACCATGGGTGTAAAGGGTGGGGCCAGTACTGCGCGCACTGCACTCCACCTAAAAGCTCCATTGCGCAGGCCCGAGGACAGGTCCACGTCCTCCCCCTCAACGTCCTCCCCCTCCACGTCCTCCCCCTCCACGTCCTCCCCCTCCACGTCCTCCCCCTCAAAAGATGCTCACAAACTCAAGCTAGCATGCTGGAACATCAGAACCATGCTAGACAAGACTGACAGCCATCGACCTGAACGTCGGTCTGCCCTCATTGCACATGAACTCCTCAGACTTGACATCGACATAGCCGCTCTCAGTGAAGTCCGCCTGGCAGATGTAGGCAGCCTCCAAGAACGCGGCGCGGGCTACACACTCTACTGGTCTGGCAAGCCTTCGGATGAACGACGCCTATCTGGTGTAGGCTTCATGGTCAAGAGCTTCATTGCCTCCAAACTCGAAAACCTTCCGACAGGCCTCTCGGACCGAATCATGTCCATGCGACTCCCACTTCAAAACAAGCGTCACATCACCCTCATCAGTGTCTATGCTCCAACCCTCCAGGCGGAACCAGCAGAAAAGAACAAGTTCTACACCGACCTGCGCAACCTCATCCAACGTACCCCTACAGCCGACAAGGTTGTCATCCTGGGCGACTTCAACGCTCGTGTCGGCAAAGACTCAGAAACCTGGCCAGGAATCCTGGGCAAGCATGGCGTCGGCAAGTGCAACGACAATGGGCGCCTCCTGTTGGAGCTCTGCGCAGAACAGCGGCTTGTCATTACAAACACCCTTTTTCAGCAGAGGGACAGCCTTAAGACCACCTGGATGCATCCCCGATCCAAACACTGGCACCTCCTGGACTACATCCTGGTGCGAGAAAGTGACAAACAAGATGTGCTCCACACCAGGGTCATGCCTAGCGCGGAATGCCACACTGACCACCGGCTGGTTCGCTGCAAGCTCAACCTTCACCTCAAGCCAAAGCCCAGGAACAATAAAGCCCCCAGAAAGAGGTTCAATGTTGGAAAACTGCAGTCAGACGAAGCGAGAGGAAACTTCCAGGCAAACCTCAAAGCAAAGCTCGACGTTGCAACCCGCCTCACGGACCCGTCCCCTGAAACCCTCTGGGATCAGTTGAAGACTACCATACTGCAATCCACTGAAGAGGTACTGGGCTTCTCCTCCAGGAAAAACAAGGACTGGTTTGACGAAAACAGCCAGGAAATCCAGGAGCTGCTGGCAAAGAAGCGAGCTGCCCACCAGGCTCACCTTACAAAGCCGTCCTGTCCAGAGAAGAAACAAGCCTTCCGTCGCGCATGCAGCCATCTTCAGCGCAAACTCCGGGAGATCCAAAATGAGTGGTGGACTAGCCTCGCTAAACGAACACAGCTCAGATCGGACATTGGAGACTTCAGGGGTTTCTACGAGGCTCTAAAGGCTGTGTACGGCCCCTCACCCCAAGTCCAAAGCCCGCTGCGCAGCTCAGACGGCAAAGTCCTCCTCAGCGACAAGATCTCCATCCTCAACCGATGGTCAGAACACTTCCAATCTCTTTTCAGTACCAACCGCTCAGTCCAAGATTCCGCCCTGCTCCAGCTCCCTCAACAGCCCCTAAGGCTAGAGCTGGATGAGGTTCCCACCCTGGATGAGACATATAAGGCAATCGAACAACTGAAAAGTGGCAAAGCAGCAGGTATGGATGGAATCCCCCCAGAAGTCTGGAAGGCTGGCGGCAAAACTCTGCATGCCAAACTGCATGAGTTTTTCAAGCTTTGTTGGGACCAAGGTAAACTGCCTCAGGATCTTCGTGATGCCACCATCATCACCCTGTACAAAAACAAAGGCGAGAAATCAGACTGCTCAAACTACAGGGGAATCACGTTGCTCTCCATTGCAGGCAAAATCTTCGCTAGGATTCTACTAAATAGAATAATACCTAGTGTCGCTGAGAATATTCTCCCAGAATCACAGTGCGGCTTTCGCGCAAACAGAGGAACCACTGACATGGTCTTTGCCCTCAGACAGCTCCAAGAAAAGTGCAGAGAACAAAACAAAGGTGATGTAGAGTCCTAAGCCTTCGACACCGTGAGCAGGAAAGGGCTTTGGCAAATACTAGAGCGCATCGGATGTCCCCCAAAGTTCCTCAACATGATTATCCAACTGCACGAAAACCAACAAGGTCGGGTCAGATACAGCAATGAGCTCTCTGAACCCTTCTCCATTAACAATGGCGTGAAGCAAGGCTGTGTTCTCGCACCAACCCTCTTTTCAATCTTCTTCAGCATGATGCTGAACCAAGCCATGAAAGACCCCAACAATGAAGACGCTGTTTACATCCGGTACCGCACGGATGGCAGTCTCTTCAATCTGAGGCGCCTGCAAGCTCACACCAAGACACAAGAGAAACTTGTCCGTGAACTACTCTTTGCAGATGATGCCGCTTTAGTTGCCCATTCAGAGCCAGCTCTTCAGCGCTTGACGTCCTGCTTTGCGGAAACTGCCAAAATGTTTGGCCTGGAAGTCAGCCTGAAGAAAACTGAGGTCCTCCATCAGCCAGCTCCCCACCATGACTACCAGCCCCCCCACATCTCCATCGGGCACACAAAACTCAAAACGGTCAACCAGTTTACCTATCTCGGCTGCACCATTTCATCAGATGCAAGGATCGACAATGAGATAGACAACAGACTCGCCAAGGCAAATAGCGCCTTTGGAAGACTACACAAAAGAGTCTGGAAAAACAACCAACTGAAAAACCTCACAAAGATAAGCGTATACAGAGCCGTTGTCATACCCACACTCCTGTTCGGCTCCGAATCATGGGTCCTCTACCGGCACCACCTACGGCTCCTAGAACGCTTCCACCAGCGTTGTCTCCGCTCCATCCTCAACATCCATTGGAGCGCTCACACCCCTAACGTCGAGGTACTCGAGATGGCAGAGGTCGACAGCATCGAGTCCACGCTGCTGAAGATCCAGCTGCGCTGGATGGGTCACGTCTCCAGAATGGAGGACCATCGCCTTCCCAAGATCGTATTATATGGCGAGCTCTCCACTGCCACCGTGACAGAGGTGCACCAAAGAAAAGGTACAAGGACTGCCTAAAGAAATCTCTTGGTGCCTGCCACATTGACCACCGCCAGTGGGCTGATAACGCCTCAAACCATGCATCTTGGCGCCTCACAGTTTGGCGGGCAGCAGCCTCCTTTGAAGAAGACCGCAGAGCCCACCTCACTGACAAAAGGCAAAGGAGGAAAAACCCAACACCCAACCCCAACCAACCAATTTTCCCTTGCAACCGCTGCAATCGTGTCTGCCTGTCCTGCATCGGACTGGTCAGCCACAAACGAGCCTGCAGCTGACGTGGACTTTTTACCCCCTCCATAAATCTTCGTCCGCGAAGCCAAGCCAAAGAATCCAATTAATATATTTTTTTGGTAGATTGAACCTCTGTAATACTTTAAATAAGTAGTTCCACTCTACTCTGTCAAAATATTTTCCTGTGTCTGAAGCAACAGCCACTGTTGGCTTCTTATTTCCTTGAACTGCATGAATTAGATTAATAAGTTTACAGACTTTATCCACTGTTCGTCTTTTCTTAATTAATCCAGTTTGATCTTGTTTTACTATTTTTGGTACACAATCGGCCAATCTGTTTGCTAATAATTTCACTATTATCTTATAATCTGAGTTAAGTAGAGATATTGGTCTATATGGTGCTGGTATTAATGGATCCTTCCCCGTCTTTGGTATTACTGTCATTATTGCTGTCTTGCATGAATCTGGCAAGTTTTGTGTTTATTCTATCTGGTTCATTACTTCCAGGAGAGGAGGAATTAATAACTCTTTAAATGTTTTATAGAATTCTATTGGGAATCCATCATCTCCTGGCGTTCTATTATTCGGCAGCTTTTTTAATATATCCTGTGCTTCCTCTATTTCAAATGGTTTTATCAGTTCGATTTGTTCCTCTTCTTACAATTTCAGCAGTTCAATTTTAGCTAAAAACTCTTCTATTTTATCATCTTTCCCCTCATTCTCAGTTTGGTATAATTGTTCATAAAATTCCTTAAAGTTTTCATTAATCTCTATTGGGTTATATGTAATTTGTTTATCCTTTTTCCTTGATACCAATACAGTTCTTTTTGCTTGTTCTGTTTTAAGTTGCCAGGCTAATATTTTATGTGTTTTTTCTCCCAGTTCATAATACTTTGGCTTTATTTTAATGTTTATAATGTTTCATATTTTATTTTTTTGTCCGCCAATTCTATCTTTTTCATTATATCATCCCTTTTTACTAGTTCCTTTTCTGTACTTACTATCTCTCTTTCCAACTGCTCTATTTCCCGATTGTAGTCCTTTTTCATCTTAGTTACATAACCCCTTCAAAACAAGCGTCGCATCACCCTCATCAGTGTCTATGCTCCAACCCTCCAGGCAGAACCAGCAGAAAAGGACAAGTTCTACACTGACCTGCGCAACCTCATTCAACGCACCCCTACAGCCGACAAGGTTGTCATCCTTGGCGACTTCAACGCTCGCGTCAGCAAAGACTCAGAAACCTGGCCAGGAATCCTGGGCAAGCATGGTATCGGCAAGTGCAACGACAATGGGCGCCTCCTGTTGGAGCTCTGCGCAGAACAGCGGCTTGTCATTACAAACACCCTTTTTTAGCAGAGGGACAGCCTGAAGACTACCTGGATGCATCCCCAATCCAAACACTGGCACCTCCTGGACTACATCCTGGTGCGAGAAAGAGACAAACGAGATGTGCTCCACACCAGGGTTATGCCCAGCGCGGAATGTCACACTGACCACCGGCTGGTTCGCTGCAAGCTCAACCTTCACTTCAAGCCAAACCCCAGGAACAGTAGAGCCCCTAGAAAGAGGTTCAATGTTGGAAACCTGCAGTCAGACGAAGTGAGAGGAAACTTCCAGGCAAACCTCAAAGGAAAGCTCGACGATGCAATCCGCCTCACAGACTCGTCCCCTGAAACCCTCTGGGATCAGCTGAAGACTACCATACTGCAATCCACTGAAGAGGTACTGGGCTTCTCCTCCAGGAAAAACAAGGACTAGTTCGACGATAACACCCAGGAAATCCAGGAGCTGCTGGCAAAGAAGCGAGCTGCCCACCAGGCTCACCTTACAAAGTCTTCCTGTCCAGAGAAGAAACAAGCCTTCTGTCGTGCATGCAGCCATCTTCAGCGCGAACACCGGGAGATCCAAAATGAGTAGTGGACTAGCCTCGCCAAGCGAACCCAGCTCAGCGCGGACATTGGCGACTTCAGGGGTTTCTATGAGGTTCTAAAGGCTGTGTACGGCCCCTCATCCCAAGTCCAAAGCCCGCTGCGCAGCTCAGACGGCGAAGTCCTCCTCAGCGACAAGATCTCCATCCTCAACCAATGGTCAGAACACTTCCAATCTCTTTTCAGTGCCAAGCGCTCAGTCCAAGATTCCGCCCTGCTCCAGCTCCCTCAACAGCCCCTAAGGCTAGAGCTGGATGAGGTCCTCACCCTGGATGAGACATATAAGGCAATTGAACAACTGAAAAGTGGCAAAGCAGCAGGTATGGATGGAATCCCCCCAGAGGTCTGGAAGGCTGGCGGCAAAACTCTGCATGTCAAAATGCATGAGTTTTTCAAGCTTTGTTGGGAACAAGGAAAACTGCCTCAGGACCTTCGTGATGCCATCATCATCACCCTGTACAAAAACAAAGGCGAGAAATCAGACTGGTCAAACTACAGGGGAATCACGCTGCTCTCCATTGCAGGCAAAATCTTCGCTAGGATTCTCCTAAATAGAATAATACCTAGTCTCACCGAGAATGTTCTCCCAGAATCACAGTACGGCTTTCGCGCAAACAGAGGAACTACTGACATGGTCTTTGCCCTCAGACAGCTCCAAGAAAAGTGCAGAGAACAAAACAAAGGACTCTACATCACCTTTGTTGACCTCACCAAAGCCTTCGACACTGTGAGCAGGAAAGGGCTTTTGCAAATACTAGAGTGCATCGGATGCCCCCCAAAGTTCCTCAACATGGTTATCCAACTGCACTTAAACCAACAAGGTCGGATCAGATACAGCAATGAGCTCTCTGAACCCTTCTCCATTAACAATGGCGTGAAGCAAGGCTGTGTTCTCGCACCAACCCTCTTTTCAATCTTCTTCAGCATGATGCTGAACCAAGCCATGAAAGACCTCAACAATGAAGACGCTGTTTACATCCGGTACCGCACGGATGGCAGTCTCTTCAATCTGAGGCGCCTGCAAGCTCACACCAAGACACAAGAGAAACTTGTCCGTGAACTACTCTTTGCAGACGATGCCGCTTTAGTTGCCCATTCAGAGCCAGCTCTTCAGCGCTTGACGTCCTGTTTTGCGGAAACTGCCAAAATGTTTGGCCTGGAAGTCAGCCTGAAGAAAACGGAGGTCCTCCATCAGCCAGCTCCCCACCATGACTACCAGCCCCCCCACATCTCCATCGGGCACACAAAACTCAAAACGGTCAACCAGTTTACCTTTCTCGGCTGCACCATTTCATCAGATGCAAGGATCGACAACGAGATAGACAACAGACTCTCCAAGGCAAATAGCGCCTTTGGAAGACTACATAAAAGAGTCTAGAAAATCAACCAACTGAAAAACCTCACAAAGATTAGCGAATACAGAGCCACTGTCATACCCACACTCCTGTTCGGCTCCGAATCATGTGTCCTCTATCGGCATCACCTACGGCTCCTAGAACGCTTCCACCAGCGTTGTCTCCGCTCCATCCTCAAAATTCATTGGAGCGACTTCATCCCTAACATCGAAGTACTCGAGATGGCAGAGGTCGACAGCATCGAGTCCACGCTGCTGAAGATCCAGCTGCGCTGGGTGGGTTACGTCTCCAGAATGGAGGACCATCGCCTTCCCAAGATCGTGTTATATGGCGAGCTCTCCACTGGCCACCGTGACAGAGGTGCACCAAAGAAGAGGTACAAGGACTGCCTAAAGAAATCTCTTGGTGCCTGCCACATTGACCACCGCCAGTGGGCTGATATCGCCTCAAACCATGCATCTTGGCGCCTCACTGTTCGACGGGCAGCAACCTCCTTTGAAGAAGACCGCAGAGCCCACCTCACTGACAAAAGACAAAGGACGAAAAACCCAACACCCAACCCCAACCAACCAATTTTCCCCTGCAACCGCTGCAACCGTGTCTGCCTGTCCCGCATCGGACTTGTCAGCCACAATCGAGCCTGCAGCTGACGTGGACTTTTACCCCCTCCATAAATCTTCGTCCGCGAAGCCAAGCCAAAGAAAAGAACGTAACTTATTATCTATCCTCTAATGAAGGCTTTCATTGGATCCAATAATATAAATTTGTCGTTCTCTGATTCTGTGTTTATTTCAAAATATGTTTTAATTTGGCGTTCAATAAGATCTCTAAATTTCTGCCTTTTAAGGAGCATGGAGGTTAACCTCCATCTAAATATTCTTGGGGGATGTCCTCCAGTTCTATTGCTAATAACAGGGGTGAATGATCAGATAGAAGTCTAGCTTTATACTCAGTTTTCCTAACTCTCCCTGGAATATGGGCCGACAACAAAAACATTTCAATCCTTGAGTATGTTTTATGCCTACTCAAATAAGATGAATATTCCTTCTCTCTTGGGTGCTGTCTCCTCCATATATCCATAAGTTTCATTTCCTGCATTGATCTAACCATAAATTTGGCTATTTTATTCTTTTTGCTTGTCTTTTGTCCAGTTTTATTCAACATTGGATCCAAATTAAGATTTAAATCCCCTCCTATCAATATATTTCCTTGTATATCTACAATCTTCAAAAAAATATCCTGCATAAACTTTTAGTCCTCCTCATTAGGTGCATATTTATTGAGCAAATTCCAAATTTCTGAGTATATCTGACACTTTACCATTACATACCTCCCTGCTGGATCTTTTATTTCCTTGTTTATTTTGATTGGTAGATTTTTATTAATTAATATAGCTACACCTCTAGCTTTTGAATTATATGATGCTCCCGCTATGTGTCCTACCCAGTCTCTCTTCAATTTGTTATGTTCCACCTCAGTTAGATTTGTTTCCTTCACAAATGCTATATCTATTTTTTCTTTTTTTCAGTAAATTTAATAGCCTCTTCCTTTTAATTTGGTTATGTATTCCATTAATGTTTATTCCCCATTTTCATCTCTCAGTTTTCCCTTTTTACACTCAATGTATGACAACACATTTAAAACGTAAAATACTCCAAGAATTCCCACACCCAATGTTACCTAAACCCCAAGTGTCACCCCTCTCTGAGTTTCCCCTTATTCTTTGCCGGGCAACCACAACTCCCCTTTGCATTTGGATTGCGATCTTGTTCAAAAGCGTCAACTGATTTCGCAGTGACGGTTATTCTTTCCCCACAACCCCCCCAGAAAACACTTTTTTTTCTACACATATAACAAAGCTTTCCCTTTTTCCCCCTTACTTCCTTCCTTCCCTTCTCTTTTCCCTCTATAGTTCTTTACATAAACATTGTTTTACATCTTTTTATATACTTTATCACCATTCTTCATTCTTATTACATCTCTTCATCTCTCCTTCTGTCCTACAAATGCTCTGCGAATTCTTATGCTTCCTCCAGATCCAAGAGCAGTCTGTTTTAAATATAAATATTTTAAACACAGCTGGATGTCTTAACATGAATTTATAACCTTTTTTCCATAGGATCGATTTTGCTGTATTAAACTCTTTCCTCTTCTTTAAGAGTTCAAAACTTATGTCTTGGTAAAAAAAATATTTTTTGACCCTTGTATTCCAATGGTTTATTATCTTCTCTAATTTTATTCCTTGCCCGCTCCAGTATATTTTCTCTTGTCGTATATCTCAAAAATTTTACTAAGATGGATTTTGATTTTTGTTGTGTCTGTGGTTTCGGAACTAGTGTTCTGTGTGCCCTTTCTATTTCCATTTCTTCCTGCATTTCTGTCATTCCCAGGACCTTTAGGATCCATTCTTTTATAAATTCCTTCATATCTGTGCCTTCTTCACCCTCCTTCAGGCCCACAATTTTTATGTTGTTTTGCCTATTATAGTTTTCAAACATATCAATGTTCTGAGATAACAACTCTTGTGTCTCTTTAATTTTTTTTGTCACTTTCTTCCAATTTTCCTCTTAAGTCATTTACTTCCATTTCTATAGCCATTTCTCATTCTTCCACATTTTCTACTCTTTTCCCTATTTCTGTCATGACTAGTTCTAATCTTTGCATTTTATCTTCTGTTCTTTTCATTTTTCTTTTAATTGCACTAAATTCTAATGACAACCATTCTTTTAATGCTCTCATTTGTTCTTTGAAAAAAGCTTTATCTATATTCTGTCCATCTGTTTTACCTTCTGTTTCTCTATGAAGATCTTGGTCTTCTTCTTCCTCTTCTTATGTGTCTGTACCTGTGTTTGTGCTCCTCTTGCCGTTCACCCCGTTGACTTTCTTCCTCACCTGGTTCCTCACTCTCTCTCCTGCCACCTTCCTCATCTTCCAGCTAAGAGCCCTGGAGTCAGGCATCCCTCAGCTGGTCGTGCCATGGTTGCCCGCTCCTCGGCTGAGTCCCCCTCCCATCAGTGTTTCCTTTTACCTTTGATTGTACACTGTGCACTTTTGTTTGGCTCAGATAGCCATTTTTGCAGTCCACCAGTCCACCAACCTCAGAGAACGGACGTTCTTCACCACCATGGCTCCCTGTTCCTTTGTGCAGGTAAAGCCTTCTTCTTTCTTCTCCGGTGATTTTTCTTCTTTTTTTTCCCATTGTTTTTATTTTTTCCTTCTTGGGTGCCATCCTCTTTCTCTTCTCTGCAACTTTATCTTCTATTTCTTATATTTTATATTTGATGAACTTTGTCTTTTCTTGACTTGTTTTCTTTTTTTCTGGTGAGGGCTGATTTTATCCTACTGGCCACTACTTCATCAAGTGACTCCTCTCCTGTGTGGCATTCTTGAGCCCAAAAGGCATCTTTCTGAATTCAAAAGGTCCAAAGGGTGTAATAACAACCATTTTTGGAATATAGTCGGGTGGACTGAGATCTTATGATATCCCCATACCAGGTCGACCTTGGAAAAGATGCGGGCTTCCTGCAGATTTGACACAAAGTCCTGTAAATGCGGTACCAAGTAGCAATCCAGTGTAGTAACCTCGTTCAACCTGCGGTAATCACCGCAGGGTCTCCATCCGTCTACAGCCTTGGGTACCTTGTGGAGTGGGGAAGCCCAGGAGCTATCAGACCATTGCACAATACCCATGTCCTCCATCCTTTCAAACTCCTCTTTGGCCAGACAGAGTTTATCTGGAGGGAGCCTGTGAGCTTGGGCATGTAGTGGTAGCCCTTCGGTTGGAATGAATGAGCCTTTGTCCCTCTGGATCAACCAGCAGCCCATGTGCTCTGAGAAAGTCAGCTCCCAGAAGCACTTGTGCGACTGCAGCCAATGTGAATGTCCATGTCAACTTAGTATCACAAACACAGGATCCTACGCACAATAAATGTCTGGATAGTGCTGCAGTTTGCAGCTTTCAGTGATGGCCCGGGTTTTCTGTTATGCGTGTCACTCCCCGAAGGGGGAAGCACATTGATCTCAGCACCTGCATCCACCAAGAAATGCCAGCCAGAATGTCTATCCCAGACAGGCTGTTTTGATGGTCAGCCGCTGCAGCCATTAGTGACGGCTGGCCCCGGCATTCCTCTGAACCGCAGAGAGTTTAGCAGCGATGAGCTTCTGTGCCCCATCGTTGATGGTAGAAACATCAGTGGGTGCTATCTTTGTCCAGCTGTCTCCTGGCTGATTGGTGGTCAGAAAACGGATTTGATCGACCCCTTCTGCCAGTCTAATGTTGCTGTGAGTAGGATCTGGTGACGTATCCTACAGATGTCATGCTTTCTTGCTTAGCCCGCCATAGAATGTCAGCATGGGCTGCAATTCTTCACGGGTCACTGACATCCTTGCAACTGCTTCAAGAAAGCCAGCGTGAACATGAGGGAGGGCCTATGCCCTTCCGCTAGTGCCAACATTTCATTTATGAGCGTAGAAGTGGCCCTTTCCTCCAAGCCATCCAAGTGAAGTAAAAAGTCCGCTTGTTCATGTCGTGAGAGGCCAGAAGTATGGATGCTTGAGCTCCATATACCTGCTCTCCTCCAGAGGATGCTCCAGAAAATCAGAAAGTCGGCATGCCATCTCTTGATCCAGGGCACTTAATACATAGAAGTATCGCATGAAATCAGATGTTAGCTGCCTCAACTGGAATTGGGGTTCTGCTTGGTCAAACCATACATGTGGTTGTGAATTCCAAAATGTTGGCAGTTTCAGAGCCACAGCATGCAATGAAGAAAAGGTTTCTGTGTTGGGGACCAAATATCATTTGGACCGTCAGGGTCACTAATATAGCAAATTATTCTATACTGAGCTACTATAGACATCAGTGTACATGTTGTAGAATCTCTGTGCAATTTGTCAAGTTGATGTATATGCAGGGAAGTCAATATACATGCTGTGGTGTAGTGCAAGAATAACACCTCCCGGCTTACATGCTGGGTTTATATACATCACTGCTTCTGTCATTATGGACAGGAAGTGACATCATCTGTGATGTCATCAGCCCAGATTAAAAGCATATGTTGGATACAGGCTAATTTCCTGCATTTTCCACAGCATTTCTGCCATTTTGGGAGCCAGTTCGCTTGCTGGTAAGTGGGTCGCCCACATGCACACATTAATTGCCCCCCATTGGAACCCAAATTTAGATCAGAAAAGGTATCAAGTGGCTATTTCCTATATTAACATAATTAATGTCATATCCTGGCTGTTTGTAATATCTATGAAACCATTCCTCAAAACTGCAAAAGGGGTTTATTGATGCTTGGTGTTTTGTGCTCAGAACCTTTTGGTCCAGCTACCAATATCTGAATTTTCAAAGGGATTCTGTCACTTGTGAAGCTTTCCTGTTGTAAATAAGAAAAACTATAAAAATACCTGACCACAAACAAAATGTTAAATTAAGTCATTATTTCTATTTAGATATATAGCAGGGAAACAGGCCATTTTGACTCATGAGTCTGTGTCACCCAATTTACACCCAATTAACCTACACCTCGGTATGTTTTGAATGGTGGGAGGAAAACGGAGCCCCAGGGAAAACCCACACAAGCACAGGGAGAATATACAAACTCCTTACAGACAGAACAGGATTCGTACCCCGGTCCCAATCGCTGGCGCTTTAAAGGCATTGTGCTTACCGCCACGCCAACTGTGCCGCCCCAAGCTGTTGAAACTGTACATTGAAGCTAAGTTGAAATTATAAACAATTGATTTTTGCCATATTTGTTTTTGAAAAATATAAAACCTTACTATACTGCAGACCCAGAACAATTCTTACACAGGTCTCAGGCCTGAAATATCGACTGCCTTTTATGCCCTATAGATGACATGTGACCTTACTGAGTTTCTCCAGCATTTTTGAGCATTGAGAAAAGGATATGTATATTGATGACATTTTATGTTATTCTCTCTCCATCATAAACATCTTATTTATATCATCTGTCCTGCCTCTAGTTCTCTGGCTTTTCAGTACTACATTATATGGTATTTGTCAGTCATTAAATTCTTAAATTCTTTTGGAACGTCTCTTTTTGTCATTCTGCACTTTTCCTTTAAGTCGGGCCTCTTGCCAAAACAGTTGATATCCTTCCCATTATCTCCTTCTCCAGTTTGCTTGAATATAAGGAAGATGGCTGATGTTGGAGATCAATAGGTCTTCACTGTGGAAATTTCTCAGATAAATGCTCTGAGTCAGCTGTCTTCAACTGCTTCACTAATAGACTTCCTTCCATCACAAGATCATAAGTAGAGGTATTTGTTGATGATTGCTATGTTCAATTCAATTCACTATTCCTCAGAAATATTCAGACATAGACAGATATTACTGAAATAACATTTAAACCACACAATTGCCAAGAAGTAACTATGATAGAGTAAAAAGAGATCAGAAATTTAATGGCATTACTATGGTTGAGATTCCTACCATCAACATTTTGGGAATTACCACTGACCAGAAATACAATTGGAGTGGCCAGATAAGTAGAGAAAAAGTTTAAAAAAATCCTATCTAATTATTTGCAAATGCCAGTGATTTGGCATTGAGCTCACCAGGCCTTTCCAGCAATCATTTGAAATTCACTGGGCCCACATTTCCTGCACTCCCTTTAGACAAACCAGAGCTTTAGTTCTTATGGAAACAACAAAGGATACCTGACAGCTGCTGCAAGAAGTAAATGACATAACCTGCTACAAAACCGAATTTGTTGCAGTATTTTCATGGTTATCTTCGACACTTGCAGTCTGTCAGGGCATGGTACCCACCTATCAACTCACAACTACAGTGATTAAATGTTTTAAGAGGCTGGTGTTGAAGCTTATCAGCTCCTGTCTGAGCATCGACATGGATTCACTCTACAGCAAATGTCATCTCACCGGCTCTACACAGAACCATGGAATGCCTGGACAGCAAAAATGCACACATCAGGATGCTCTTTATTGACCACAGTTCAGCACTCAGCCCCTCAAAACTGATCAACAAATTCCAAGATCTTGGATTTCCTCACCTCCAGACCACAATCAATATGGATTGGCAAGAATATCTCCACAATCTCCATCAGCACCGGAGCACCACAGGGCTGTGTTCTTAGTCCCCTATTTGACTAGCTTTACACCAACAACTGAGTGGCTTGGTACAAAAAGACCATTTACAAATTTGCTGCAGTGGGTTGTATAAAAAGGGACAGGCAATGAATCAGCATGCAAGAGGGAGATTGAAAACTTGGCTGAATGGTGTACTATCAACAATTTCTCACTCAATGTCACCAAATCCAAGGACCTGATTGTAGATTTTAGGATTCTGATAATAAATTTGAACTTGAACTTGAATGATCTCATTTAAAATAATTGGATTTACTGAGAAATGTATTATGCTACTATATTATACTACAATATATTGAGTAACATCTAAAAAAACTGCACTAAAAATCCAAAGCTTGCAAGATTGTTGGTGTTTTATTACATTGTGGTTCAGAAGTAACTCTGAGACAAGTGACTCTTAACCTAACCTCCTAAACCATGTCCCCTAACTCCAAGGCAAAGGCAGGTGTGTGGACTTTCAATACGCTCAATACCACCCAAGATAAAGCAGCATGCTTTGTTGGCACCTCATCCACTGCCACTCCATGAAGTTCCTTCTACAAAACGCATGACAGTTATTCACCGTGATTACTCCGATACCATCTCATAACCCAATAAATTCCACTTTCAATAAGATATAGCAGTAAGTGCATGAAAACCTCAGTTTCGTCATCAAGTCATGTTCTGTACTGACTAGATTTGCTGTTGGGTAGGGAATGCTATTAGGTCTGGAATTCCTGATTTAGAGCAAGCAACTGTTACTTCATTATCACTTGCTCTAAATTCTGGAATTGCCTACCCAGCAGCATTGAAGAAAGACTGCAGTGGGTCACCATTGGCCATCACGAGTGGGAAGTAAATGCTGGCTTGCAAAATGAATGAATAGAAAAAAAATAAATTTTCCACAAGATATTTTCCAATGTACTCTTCTAAAAGAGCAAGTTTCTGCTGTACCACTAGATGGGGTTAGTTTCCTTTGAAAATGCACATATTTACCATACGATGCACTGGCATAGTTGGAAACAAATTCTACATAAACATCTTGATAAAGGGGTTCTGGCATGAAACATTGACAATGTTGTGTGCACGCGACGCAAAATGTGGAGTAAGAATGACAGTCAAGTCGAGATCGAAGATTGATTTATTGCACTGCCAGTTCTGTTTATATTCACTCCCTGCCTCTGACAATAGGAGCAGCGTCATTAGAGCACCGGCCTCTGTGGGGGTTTCTGGATCCTTGGCAGTAGCCAAGAACTCCCCCATGATTACCAAGGGTCTGCTGTAGACTATTTCTGCTGTGGAGGCATTAAAGTCCTCCTTCAGCATGGTGCATATCCCCAGAAGGACCCAAGGCAGTTCATCCTTTCAATTGGGACCCTTGAGCTTGGCCATCAGGGCTGCTTTTAAGTGTCTGTGGAACTGCACCATCCAGAAACCTGAGTGCAGGTAAGATGTTCTAGGACTCTAAACCTCAACACCCAGGTGTTGATTTGTGCCTTAGTGCAGGTCAACCATCAGGACCACCTCTGGCCACCTTGTGGAGTGGTCAACCATAGTGATGAGGTACCTTGTCCCTCGGGAAATTGGTTGCGGCCCCATAATGTCGATGTGGACATGGCAGAACCTGCACCGCGCTGGCTCAAAAGTATGGGGAGGTGCTTTAGTGTGAGTTTTCACCTTGGACACCTGACAGAGTGTGCAGGTCTTGGCCCACTGACTGACCTGTTTGTGGAGCGTGTGGCAGATGAACCTGCTGGCCACCATCCTTAGCGTGGAGAGCTGCTTGTTATGTCATCTTTGAGTCCAACTGCCAGTTGGACCTGCCAGTCCACCAATGTTGTGTGTGCGCTATGTGAAGTGTAGAGTAAGAATGACACATGCACAGTCGAGTTGAGGTTGAAGATTGATATATTGCACTGCCAGCTCTGTTTATATTCACTCCCTGCCTCTGACAACAGGAATGTTGTCATCACAGTGCTGGCCTCCAACTGGCTGGCATTCCCACCTTTACCCGCCATATGAGGGGTGATGCGGGATGACAGCCATTGGTCCCTGCAGGGCCTTCGTGATTGTTGTGATCGCTGGCCATTTTGTGAGCTGGGTCGCAGCTCAGTTTGTGGGCTGCTACAACAATTCTTTTATTCTCACTGGTGCTGCTTGATCCACTGATTTCCTCCAGCAGTTTTCTGTATGCCTCTCCATCAATGGCACAGGCAGTCCCCAGGTGATGAATGACATCCGTTCCTAATTCTGTGTTTAAGTCGAATTTCTAGTTAAGTCATACCAGGTACAGTTAGTCAACTGTTTGTCTCAGTATATAGTACATATTTTACCTTTCTATGCATATTAAACCACTGGAGTCAATTTCTTGAAGTGGGCACCAAAGAAAATTTGTACAGAGCTTTTCTTTTTTTAATCATGAATGGCCTTGTAGCAGCTGAGGCCCTTGGTAACTGTAAGGTAAACTTTGGAGAACCTCTCTGTATTAGGATCTGGCTCTTCTAACGTTGCTATCTCTTCATCAATGAGTCAAAAGGCTTCAGTTAACTCTTTGATCAAAAATGTTTTCTGTTCTGGAGTTTTTAGGTCCCAGTCTTCTTCCTCAAATGCTGTCATCTGCTGCTCGAGTTCCATAAGGTCTTCATTGGTCAGTTATTCAGCATGGGAGTCGAGTAACTCTATGACATTATTTTCACTGATGTCTAACTGCAGTTGATTACCAATATCAACCACAGCTTGCCTGGCTTTGGTGATGTTGTCAGTTGTAAACCCTTGAAAACCATGTGCAAATTAGGGGCACAATTTGTTTCAAACTCCTTTCGTATTTAACTCCTTCACTTCATCCCAAGAATCAGCAATTTTTGTGATGGCATCATTGATGTCATGATTCCTCCAGAATTCCCCTAAGCCTTATCACATCATCTTGGGGAGCCCTGACTGCTCATGGGAAGGCCCACTGTAAATAATAGGCCTTATAGGAGGCTACGGCTCCCTGATCCATTGGCTGTTGGGGAGTAAAAATACGACCTTTACATTGGGGTGAAGGTCAACTAAAGTGCTTGGATGTCCAAGTGCTTTATCAAGCACAAGGAGAATCTTGAAAGGAATTTTCTTGGCCAAGCAATAAAATTCAACAGCAGGGACAAAAGGGTTCAAGAACCAATCTTTAAAGATGGCAATTGTAACAATCGTAAGCCTTTGCATTTGTCTTCTAAATAACAGGAAGAGATGCCTTAATGATATGGCGAAATGTCCTCAGATTTAGGGAATGATACACAAGCAAAGGCTTGAGCTTGAAATCCCTGGATGTGTTACCCCCAAGCAATAATGTTAGCCAATCCTTTGATGCTTTATGCTCTGGTGCACTTTTTTCCTCTTTCAAAACGTAGGACATTTCAAGCATTTTTTTTCCCCAAAATAAGCCAGTCTCTTCTAAATGAAATATTTGGTCTGGTAAATAACCTTCCTCCTCAAAATTTTTTTTCAACATTTCAGGAAAATCACTTGCAGCACTTACATCTGCACTCGCTGCTTCACCTTACATTTTAATATGTAAATTTGCCCTCACTTTGAAACAATTGAGCCAACCACTACTCACAACAAATTCTTCCTTGTGATCACCTTCACTTGCTGCATGTGCAGCTTTGACATGTTGGAGAACCAATTGGGTCTAGTGATCATAATTCTGTTAGTTTTAGGGTAGTTTTAGGGAAGAGCAAGGAGAGGCCTAAAGTTGAGGTTCTGGATTGGAAAAGAGCAAATTTAGAAGGAATAAGAAGGGATTTGGGGAGTATTGAGTGGGACAGGATGTTTTCAGGTAAGGATGTTAATGAAAAATGGAGGATATTCAAAAAAGAAATTTTGAGGGTACAGAGTAGTTATGTCCCAGTGTGGATCAAAGGAAAGGCTGGAAGTCATAGGGAGGCTTGGTTTTTGAGGAATATTGGAAATTTGGTTAGGAGAAAAAGGGAGGTGTACAAGAGGTATAAAGAGCAGGGAGCTGAGAAGTTGAAGGAGGACTACAAGGAGTGTAGAAGGAATCTTAAGAAAGAAATTAGAAAGGCCAAAAAAAGGCATGAAGAGGCTTTGGCTGACAGAGTAAAAATAAATCCAAAGGGTTTCTATAAGTACATTAAAAGTAAAAGATTAGTGAGAGATAAAATTGGACCCCTTGTAGATAGCGAGGGTAGGCTGAGTGAGAAGTCTGAGGAAATGGGGGAAATGCTAGGGAAAAAAATGTTGAACCAGTTGAAGTAAAGAAAAACAGTGGGGAGGTCATGAAGCATATAAGGATAACCGAGGAGGTAGTGATGGCTGTGTTAAAAAAGATAAAGGTGGATAAATCTCCCGGACCGGACAAAATATTCCCTAGGACACTCAGGGAGGCTAATGGACAGTTAGTGGGGCCATTAACAGAGATATTTAGGATGTCACTGGCCACGAGGGTGGTGCCAAAGGATTGGAGGGTGGCACATGTGGTTCCTCTGTTTAAGAAAGGGTCCAAATGCAAACCTGGGAATTATAGGCCTGTAAGTCTGACGTCTGTGGTGGGCAAGTTGATGGAAAGTGTTCTGAGGGATGGTATTTACAATTATTTGGAGGTACAGGGATTGATAGGGAGTAATCAGCATGGTTTTGTCAGGGGTAGATCATGCTTGACAAACCTGATTGAGTTCTTCGAGGGGGTTACAAAAAAGGTTGATGAAGGGAAAGCTGTGGATGTTGTCTATTTGGACTTTAGTAAAGCTTTTGACAAAGTTCCCCACAGGAGGTTAGGAAAAAAGGTGGAGGCATTAGGTATAAATAAAGAGGTAGTGAAATGGATTCAACAGTGGTTGGATGGGAGGTGTCAGAGAGTAGTGGTAGAAAATTGTTTGTCCAATTGGAGGCCGGTGACTAGTGGAGTTCCTCAGGGTTCGGTCCTGGGTCCACTATTATTTGTTATATATATTAACAATCTGGACGTAGGGGTGGAGAATTGGATAAGCAAGTTTGTGGATGACACAAAGATTGGTGGTGCTGTGGACAGTGAGGTAGATTACCGTAGATTAAAAGGTGATTTAGGAAGGCTGGTGGTGTGGGCTGAGAAATGGCTGATGGAATTTGATACAGATAAATGTGAGGTGCTACATTTTGGAAAGGCAAATTTAAATAGGTCATATACATTGAATGGTAGACAATTGAGGAGTGCAGAGCAGCAAAGGGATTTAGGAGTTATGGTAAATAGTACCCTCAAGGCTGATACTCAGGTAGATGGTGTGGTGAAGAAGGCATTTGGAATGTTGGCCTTCATAAATCGGAGTATTGAATTCAAGAGTAGGGAGGTTATGATGAAATTGTACAAGGCATTGGTGAGGCCAAATTTAAAGTACTGTGTACAGTTTTGGTCACCAAATTATAGGAAAGATATAAACAAAATAGAGAGAGTGCAGAGAAGGTTCACAAGAATGTTGACAGGATTTCAGGGTCTGAGTTACAGGGAAAGGTTGTGCAGACTGGGGCTTTTTTCTCTGGAGCGTAGAAGATTGAGAGGGGAGTTGATAGAGGTGTTTAAGATTTTAAAAGGGACAGACAGAGTAAATGTGGATAGGCTTTTTTAATTAAGAAAGGGGGAGATTCAAACTAGAGGACATGGTTTAAGATTGAAGGGGGAAAATTATAAGGGGAACATGAGGGGAAATTTCTTTATGCAGAGGGTGGTGGGGATGTGGAATGAGCTTCCGGCAGATGTGGTCGAGGCGGGATCATTGGTTACATTTAAGGAAAGACTGGATCGTTACATGGATAGGAGGGGACTAGAGGGTATGGACCGGGTGCTGGTCAGTGGGACTAGGAGAGTGGGGATTTGCTATGGCATGGACTAGTAGGGCCGAACTGGCCTGTTCTGTGCTGTAAGTGGTTATATGGTTACATCATTGAATAAGCTTCGAGCCTTTTCTTGCACTAAAGTAAGTCTAACAGGTATATTATACTGATTTTGAATGTCCAACCAAATTATTAATAGCCTTTCCATTTCAATAATTAAACCAGTTCAATGCTTAGTAATAATCGTGCCTTCAGCAAGGCAAGGTTTGATGCTCGATGTTCCATTATTCTCACTATCCTTTAAAATTGTTCTGATCATTGACCGAATGTAGCCTAATGCTTTTCCAATGACTGATAGTGTTTTACCTCTTTCTGATCACTATTATTTCCAATCATGATCGTTTTCCTTTTCTTTGATGCATCACCAGCACTTGCATCAGATTTACACTTTGGAGGAATGGTTACAAGGGTAAATAAGATCAAATTTTTAGCCAAATACAAAGTTACACACTCAACACAGTGTTAACCGCAATGTGATCCAACTTAAAATGGTGGATGGCATTCTCTTTCCTCGAGCCAAAGAACCACAGAAGCTGCGTGTTGATTGTAAGTACAAGTTGTCCGTAAATTGAACATTCTTAACCTGGGGACTTACTGTTTACTCTTCTTATTTTGGTGTAATTTTTGGGGAACTTTTGATGAATGAATCTTTTCAGTTAATAACAATTAATGTAATATTTTATAGAATTAAAATGGGGAATCAAAATGGGACCAATAGTCTGTATCCCAAACTTAACAAACATCTGAATTGAGACTGGTAATCCATTGAAGAGTCTGTTCTAGATATTTCTATGGAAATTCAGTCCCCCTGGGCAGTGGATGCTACTATGATTTCATCAGCCATCACAAAGACACTTCATTTTAAAATTCATCCATAGGTAGTGTCTGTATGTAGTCATCTCATTTCTCTAGTGGTCTAATTTGTCATGATCAACTTCCTTCTGTCTTACCCGACCCAAACCTCCCGCCTTCAATTCTAGTGAGGCAGTTTGCCCCAATTTGCTTTGTCGGTACAATGAAATTTGAGCTGCATGCATCGGCAGAACAAATTCCGACACTTCACCGCTATTGTCGAAGTACCCTATTTTCACTCATATAACGCGCACATGCATATAATGTAATAAAATCATAATAGTGAAAAATATTTTCGTATAATGTGCTCACACATATGCCATGCAGGTGTAGTATTTTAGATTTTGACTGACAAAAGTAACTTGCATTTAACTGGGACATGAGACAAAACACATTCCCATCATCCCAATGTCTGCTATGGTTAATCTCCTGCTATTTACACCCATTCAACTTCCCCCAGAGATATTAATTGGCCATTATATAGATGATACCATCCAGCAATATATTAGCAAGCAGTCAATTAAATAGATCGAAGACAGGCATCAGAGTTAAGCAGGATTTTAATTCTGTTATAATTTAAAAAGCCTTTCTTTAAAAGAAGCCTTGTTAATCACCTCCCTCAGGGGATGGGTTTGGGCAATTAACATTGATAAGTTGCAGTGTCCAAGCCAGATTATCCTGTTTCTCAGAATACCATGGCACTCAGCCCAAAGATCAAAATTTTGAATTTTGGCATTTTGTGTGCACCCAATTCCCATGCTCGCTTTAAATTGTGCACGTTCTTTTATTGCCGCTGTTACATTCCTGTGCTAGCTATAAATTGTGTACATTCTTTTATTGCTGCTATTACATTCCCAGGTTAGCTATAAATTGTGTGCATTCTTTTATTGCAAATATTACATTCCCACACTTGCTATAAATTGTGCGCATTATTTTATTTCTGCTATTACATTCCCAGGTTAGTTATAAATTGTGTGCATTCTTTTATTGCAAATATTACATTCCCACACTTGCTATAAATTGTGCACATTATTTTATTGCCTCTATTGTTGTTTCTAGCTATACATTGTGTGCATTCTTTCATTGCTTCTATTACCAGTAGATTCCCACACTAGCTTTAAATTGTGCGCATTCTTTAAAGCGCAGATAACATTATCAGCCGAGATAGCTATCTCTTGCATTTGATCTAGCCTAATCAGTATAAAACACCCTTGTATTTAGTGCTATGTTTGAGATCTAGCGTGCTGGTTGTTTTCACAATGCAAGGAGTCAAACGCAAATCTTACACCACTAATTTTAAACTGAAAGTAGTTACCAGAGCGGAAGAAACTGGCAACAGAAGCCACTTTCAGGTGCTCGGACACAGATAACGCGCCGGCAGACGTGGTTGGGGGAGTGTAGCTGGGACATTCAGGTGGCTGCAGAGAAGATGCCTTTCTGTCACCTGAACATGCCAGCTGAAGGAGACCCACGTCTGAGTGAATGCTGGCTGCTGTGGTCTGTGGCCATAGTCCCACTGCTGCTTTCAGGTGCAATGGGGGATTCTCAGAGCCGGAGATTATACCTACAGGAGGAGGGTTAGGTAAGTGCTCCTCCTGGCTGGGTTCTCCACTTTCAGGTGGCCTCCTGACAACCGCATAGGGATAGAATATGTGGCTTTACAATAGGGTATTTTGGTCACTTGAAAGTGCCTTTTGTGGCAGCAAGAGAGTTTGAGGTTGGTGAATCATTCATTCATGAATCCAGGAAAGAGAAAGATGGGTTTGAGAGAATGAATTCATGAAAATGCACATGTAATGGCTCCAAAGCTAAATTCTCCCAGTTAGAATCTGACTTGAAGGAATGGGTTCTTAGTCAAAAGGTTCTTCAGGTGCATTCTCCGCTAAGAAAGCGCCTGAAGAAGAAAAAGCGGCCCTTTGAATTGTCGTTCAGGTGGCAGTGCTAAAAGCACAGCGCTGGCCATCTGAAGGGACAGCAGCTCTGGATGTGCATTTTTGGGCTCCAGACCCTTCAGACTGTCAGGTTTGGGATGGCTGGCTGTCAGAGCTGGGACAGCTGGTGTGGGCTATCAGCGCAGGGACTCCCATGTGGGATGTCCCCACACTGATCCCGCTACCCCGCTCTCTCCCAACAGCCCTATATCAGTCCCCACACTGTGAATGGCCGGTGGGGGACTGCAGGGCTGGAGCAGCCGGTGGGGGACTACGGGGCTGGGGTGGCCCTGATATCCTGCACCAGGGGGAAGGGGCAGCTGGAAGAGGAACTGTCAGGGTCTTACCAACTGACTGTCATCCCTTTAGCAGCCGCTTTCAGGTGGCTGCATTCAGATGGCGGTGGGGGGGGGGGGGTGAGGCACTGTGCTGCGGTGATTATCTCGGAGGAGGGTTACAAAGTTTGCCTCGCATGTGCCTCCTGCACATTCAGGTGGCCTCCTGACAGCCACATATTGCCATAATATACGGTTTTACAAGGGATTTTGGCCACCTGAAAGTGCCTTTAAAGAGAACAAAATCAGGCTGTATCTATGGTTGCCATTCAGATGAAGGTACGACTATTGGCAAGGCGGGGTTCCCCTGGATATCAAATTTTTAGAAGAGAGACAGATTGTCAGTAAGAACTAGAACAATTGTAGGTCAGTGACTTCCACAAGATTGGGAACACAAAAATATTGATTTTTGCAACTTTGCTGTCAATGGAATTAAAATCACACCTGAGCATGTCATTAACATGGATGAAGTCCCAATGGCCTTTAGTATCTCCACCACAAGAACTGTGGATGCTTCTGGAACAAAAAATGTGGCCATAACCACAACTGGGCATGAAAGATCATGCTTTTCTGTAGTCCTTGGGCGCAATGTGTGGTGATTTGCTATTACACCACTATGTCACCAGGGGTCACCACCTGACGACCTTGTAATAAGTCGATCGAAGCTCATGCTCCTCCATTCTGACCTAGGCTTGCACAGAGGCAAGACCTAGCTGAAAATATTAGTCTATTAAAACTAGCGCTTAACTTGTATTCTGTCTCATGTGATTGATGCTAGTCACCATCAATTTAATAGAATAATATATAACCAGAATGGAAGCTACTTCTGCCCTTGTCCATGCTCCCGACTCCACCAAAATCTGATTTAAGGACCTGAAAACGGAAATGGCTCCCACGCACTTGCAACAGACGGAGAGCTGTGGGACCGAAATCGCTGCAGAAAGAGGGACTCACCCAGCAACTGTGGACTACAACAGGGACAGAAGTATTCCAGAGCAGGTAAAGAGCAGCCATGAGCCCCACCTGTTAGTTAATTCACCAGAACCGGGATCGGCCATGCAACACCCGGGTTCCTGATTTATAATAAAGGATTGCGACAGAAGGCGTACATCAAATCACCCTCCTGATAACAATCTACTGCCAGGACTGCAGGGATGGGTTGCTACCCCAGAGACATCCCCAGCTAACCCCAATTCCCCAGAGGGGGCACACACTTCCCCAGGACTGAGTGGCCGCATGGGGAAGGGGTCAGGCTTGGTATGCAGCCACCCAGCCACTGAATCAGAGGCTTAGGTTCAGTCAAGTGCTCAGGCCAGACAGGCTGGAACTGGATCCCAGGACCCCCGGAGCAAGCACGCACTTCGGCTGGTGGCAGAGGTGTTTTTTTTAAATGATGTGGGGGTTGAGGGGGTGTCAGAGGAAGAGATGTTAATGCTACTGCCTGCTCAGCTGGGGGATCACCCTTATGCTTCCATTTCGCAATCCCATGCTCCGACGTATCAGCAGCCATGGTAATAAAGTGCCTGCAATCCATTTTCAGCATGTGTGGGTATCCCAGCTATATACACACAGACAGGGGTGCTGCCTTTATGAGTGCCAAAGTCCAGCAGTATCTATGGGACAGAGGCATTGGGATCAGCCACACCACAAGTTACAATCCCAGGGGTAATGGGCAAGTAGAAAGGGAAAATGCCACTATCTGGAAAAGCATCCCATTCACCTTAAAGGCAAAAGACCTACCCGTGGCAAAATGGCAAGATGTGTTACTGGAGGCTTTACATTCTATATGCTCGCTGTTGTGTACCGCCACTAAAACCGACACCACATGACTGTATGTTTTCTTTTTCGAGGAAAGCTACGACAGGCACGGTGCTGCCTAGATGGTTGATGATACTGGGACTGGCGCTCCTCCGGAAGCACTGCAGGCCCCACAAAATGGACTCACTGGTGGAGCCAGTGGAATTGAGGCACGCGGACCTCCACTACGCATACGTTGCATTCAGGGATGAATGGGAAGACTCGGTGGCCACCAGGGACCTTGCACTGGCTGGATTTGTGGACAACACAGGAGAGTCACAGACCCCTATGGATCAGCACAAAGGACGACAGACACCAGGACAGCCGAACATCATATCACCCCAAAGGGCCCCGCTGAACAATACACCCCCAACAACCAGTATTCGTACGGAAAGGCCTACACCCCCTCAGCATACTCCCACTCCTGCAACCGATGGGAAGGCCTACACCCCCTGAGCATACTCCCACCCAATGTCAGGGCCCTCTGCCCTCCACTCCCCCTGCCCGAGTACCCCGAAGGTACAGGAGAAAAAGGAAATCCCGTCAGATACAGAACTTAAGAACATACTGGGGGGGGGGGGGTGTGGTGGGGGGGGAGGTCAAAATCCTTTAAGGGGAGGTGAATGTGGTGATATGCTATTACACCACTAGGTCACCAGGGGCCACCATCTAACGATCTTGTATATATAAGCCGATTGGAGCTCATGCTCCTCCATTCTGACCTAGGCTTGCACAGAGGCAAGACCTAGCTGTATATATTAGTCTATTAAAACTAGCATTTAACTTGCACTCTGTCTCGTGTGATTGATGCTAGTCGCCATCACAATGGTCATATTTAAAAGAGTAACATTGCCACGAGAAAAAATGCTCAATACTGTGATTGTGTACTGTAAAAAGAAAGGTTGGATGGACTCCAGTGTTAAGAAACTGTGGGTGGAAATGAGTTACATGGCAAGACCAGGCTGTTTTTATTTTAAAGAAATCATTACTTGTAGCATCTGTGCTAGTGGAGCGAATGATGAGATCGGTATTCACCAGGCTCGTCCACAACTCATGAGTTTATTTTGCCTCACGCGCAGCGTACTTCAGGCACTTGAAACTCCCACCCCCTCATGCTGGAAGTCACATCAAGGCTACATAAGCATGCGACCTGTGTGCACACGGGCTCTTTGCTCTTAACGGAAGAGAAGGATGTGCGTCGCCATCCTTGGTGCGGCTTCTCCGATAGTGCTCGTAACACTTGGAGCTGGTTCACCTGACTACCAAACGCATGGATCGTCACACAATCCCCAACCTCCCCACCCCTCCAGAACTGGTGATAGTGTCTCCATTGTTCAGAGGCTGTACAGTCCTTGTGCTTAGGCGGCTTGCCTCTACATTTGGCCGGTTGCATGGCGACTGGTTGTTCTAAGACCAGATGGACTGGCTTTAGGCGATGAATCGTGAAAAGTTCCTCTTTTCCTCCAATGTCCTATGCAAATGTGGACCCCATTGTTACATAGCACTTTATACAGCCCCTTGTATGACCATTGAAGTGGTGGGCCCCACCTGACAAAAATATACTTACAGTTTTTTAGGTCCTTGGGGATGTAGATGGGTGCCTAACTGTGGTGGGAGGTGGGGTGGGTGCTAGATCATGGAGCTTTTTTAGATCCACTGTGCCATCTGTCTTCTGCCCCCTCAGGGTGGGGAGAAACTTGCTGGGTCTGCATGGGGTGGGGGGGGAGGTACTGCCATATACCACTTCTGCCAAAGACGCTTGTAGGTCTTCCTTTGTGCAGTACAGATCCTGAGAAGGATCCAGGGGAGCTCATCCATGCAATTGGGGCCTGTGAGTCTGTCCATGAGTGCTATCTTGAGATATCTGTGGAAACACTTAACCAGGCCCATAGGCTGTACCTGAACTGGGCTCCCCCCGTCAGAAGTGATGTGTGCTAGGATGCCAAAGTGAGCTACCATGTTGCGACCAGCGCCCTGGCACAGGAGTCAGTGGTGGTGTCAGTGAGTGGAATAGCTTCGGACCATCTGGTGAAATGGTCCAGCATGGTGAGGAGGTACTGCAGACCTTGGAACACTGACAGAGGTCCCACAATGTTAACATGAATGTGGTCAAACCTGTGGGTCAGTGTCTCGAACTGTTGGGGGCAGCTTTGTTGTGTTTGTGGACCTTGGACATTAGACACTGAGTCCATGTTTGTGCCCAATCACTGACCTGCTTCCTGAGCCCTTGCACACAAATCAAGAAGAAACCCTTTGAACCGTGATAGACCATGCATTGAATCAAATACCTGTCCCCTCCAGGCCATTGAGATGATGGGGCGGGAATGGCAGTGGATGAGTTGCAGAGTAGAATTTGTTCACCTTGGCCCAGGTGTATGTCTTGCAGCCGCAGCCTGGAGATTGTGGTCCTGTAATTGCATGTCTCGTCTTCACCCTATTGCACCTTTACCAGCTCTGAGTAATCGACATCTTGTGACAAAATATGAATGATTGGTCTGGAAAGAGCATCCACCATGATGTTGTCTTTGCCAGTGATGTGCTTGGTTGTTGTTGTGAACTCGGAGATGACGGAAAGATGGTGCTGTTGTCAGGCTGACCAGGGATCTGAAACTTTTGTGAACGCAAATGTCAATGGCTTGCGATCTGTTAAAACAGTAAATGGGCTGCCTTCCAAAAAGTACCTGAAGTGTCGTATGGCAAAGAAGAGTGCTAGCAGCTCCCTGTCAAAGGCACTATATTTCAGCTTGGGCAGTTGTAAATGCTTACTGAAGAATGCTAGAGGTTTTCAGTGTCCATCCATGAGTTGTTCCAGTACCCCACCGATTGCAGTGCCCACTGCATCGACTGTGAGGGCCATTGGGACATCTGTTCTGGGGTTCACAAAATAGCAGCATTGGCTAAGTCCTCTTTTATTTGAAGGAAAGTATCCGCAGTGTTGTTGTTCCAAGTTATGTCTTTTTTTTGTATCTGACATGAGGTTGTAAAATGGGCACATGATGCTGGCTGTCGCTAGGAGGAATTGGTTGTAGAAGTTAACCATGCCTACAAACTCCTGCAGCCCTTTTACCATCTTTCAAAGTCTTATGGCCCAGGAAATCAATGGTCTCTAACCTGAACTGGGTTTTGGAAGGGTCGATAGTGAGACTGAATTTGCTGAGGTGGGCATATAGTTGGAGGAGGTGGTAAATGTGCTCACAGGATGTCATCTAGATATATGAAAAAGAAGTCCAGGTCCCAGCCCACTGCATTCATGAGGCACTGGAAAATTTGTGCTGCATTTTTAAGGCCGAACGGCAGTTGCAGAAATTTAAATAGGCCAAAAAGGGTGATCAGGGTTGTCTTCCGGATGTCATCTGGGTGAATGGTAATTTGATGCTAGCTGGCACCAGGTTGACATTGGAGAAAAAACACAGGTGCTGTGTTGGTTGGCTGCAAAATCCTGGATATGTGGGACAGTGTAGCATACCAGTATGGCGGTATTGTTCAGATGGCAGTAGTCCCCAAATGGTCATCAATCCCCTGGTTGTCTTTGGCACCATGTGCAGCGGTGAAGCCCATGGTCTATCTGACCTGTGGATGATCCCAAGCTCCTCCATGCGCATGAATTATTCCTTAGCCGGGTTGAGCTTGTCTGGCACCAGTCATTTGGCTCTTGCGTGGAGGGGTGGCCCTTTGGTGTTAATATGGTGCTGCACCCCATGTCTCAGAATGATGGAGGTGAACTGTGGCCTAAGGACGGATGGGAACTTGGCCAGGATCCTACTGTACTTATTGCCAGATGTTGCAACCGAGCCCAGGTGAGGAGCGTGTACCATGGCGTCCCTGAGAGGGAACGTCTGGAAGGCCTTGGTGCGGACTAGTTTCTTGTCTTTAAGTTCAACCAGTAGGCTGTGGGCCCTCAGGAAATCTACTCCCAGGAGTGGCTTTTCAACGGTGGCCAACGTGACGTTCCATTTGAACGTGTTTGCGCTCAACCAAAGTGTTATTCTCTGTTTGCCATATGTCCTTATGGAGCTGCTGTTGGTAGCCCATAAGCTGGGTCTGTGCTGCCTTGTCTGGGTGTCTGGTGCCATGGGTGATAGGATGCTGATCTCCACACCAGTGTCTACAAGGAAACGGTGTCCAGAAATTTTGTCCCAAATGCGTAGTAAGTTGTCTGGTTGGCCAGCCACTGAAGTCATCAGTGGCGGTTGGCCCTGGCATTTCCTGGGAATGAGCAGACCCCGCCTCTGGTGGTAGAAGCACCATTAGTTTTCAGCATCCTCCGTCCTCCTTCGGGGCTGCTGGTGGTCTTGTAATGCACTCAGCTTAGTTTGTGGTGTGGCCCAGGATCTGGTCAGCAGACTTGTTCTCCCTCTTGGTTCGCCAGAGGGTGTCGGCTTTGGCCACAATTTTCCTGAGGTCACTGAAGTCCTCATCTGCCAGTAGTAGCTGTATGTGTCAGGTAGCTGCTCGAGGAATGCCTGCTCGAACATGAGACAGGGCTTGTGATCCTCTGCCAGTGCTAGCATCTCATCCATCAGGGCTGATGGGGTCCTGTCCCTTTGGCCATCAGGTGCATTAGCCTGGCTGCCATCTTGAGTCTGGAGAGTCTGAACTTACTGATTAGTAGCATTTTCAGCACAATGTTTTTGCCTTCTTCTGGTGAGGCCTGTACGAAGTTGTCTACCTGGGTCCCTTGGTCCAAAGAGCTCACCATGTGAAAATACTTTGTGGACTCTGATGCAATCTGTTTGATCTGGAACTGCGTATCTGCCTAGGTGGACCATGTGTGGGGTCTCAGTGTCCGGAAAGTGGGCAGTTTCAACACAACAGCACTTAACGCTGCAGTGGGGTCCAAAGTAAGTTTGGACTTGTTGGGGACTCCAATGTAGCATCTGTGCTAGCGGGGCAAAAGATGAGATCGGTAGTCAGTGGGTTCATCCAGAACTCACGAGTTTATTTTGTCTTGTTTATAGTGCTCTTAAGGTGCTTGAAACTCCAGCCCCCTCATGCTGGAAGTCACATCAAGGCTACATAAGCGCGCAGCCTGTGTGTATGCGGGCTCCTTGCTCTTAACAGAAAAGAAGGATGCGTAGCGCCATCTTTGGTGCGGCTGCTCTGATGGCACGTGCATTACACTTGGAGCTGGTTCGCCTGACCACCAAGTGCATGGGTCGCCATGACTCATATTTTATTCCTTGGCAGCTCACAAAGAGCATTCATCACAAAAGACTATAAATTCTGTTGGCACCCACTTTGCAGTAATTCCGGGTGGGCTGATAGGTAAACTGCAGCCACTCAATATTTCTGTTAATTATCCATTCAAGACATTTATCAGATCAGAATGGGAGGAATGGTTGCAGAATGACACTGATGACTTCACCCCAGCCGGATGGCTGAAAAGTGCAATCAATACTGAAGTTTGTGAATAGGTTGCCAGAGCTTGGGATAAGATTACACCAGAAACTGCCCCCATTGGATTCAGAAAAGCTGGCATAGTATATACTGATGAGGGCGATTCTACCACTGATAACAAAAGCAGTGGCAGTGACGATATGTCAGTATCGACTACAGTAACGGAAGAACACTTGCAGCCTGTCCTAAAGTATTTTAATGAAGAGAGTGAACAATGAGACTTTGAAGGAGTGGGAGATGATGATGAAGACTAACACAGACAGATGTGTGTTAACCATTGCAGACTGTCAGAAGTTTGTACATTCTCCCTGTGCCTGAGTGGGTTTCCTCCAAGTGGTCTGGTTTCCTCCAACCCTCCAAGAATGTACAGTCGGTTGTAGGTTAATTGGTATATTTTTCGTTGTTATATGTTTTTTGACTTTAACATGTTGTCCATCTTTTTAACTTGTTATTTAAGATGTTATATAGTTATTTCAAAGTAGAGCAATTAAAAAAAAAACAATTTAATTTAGAACAGTGGTTGGTCAATTAAGTTCACTTTTTTATTCAACGTAGAAAAATTCTTGTATATTGCGCACGTGCATATAATGTGCAGTGGATAACCTGGTTTGTAAAAACCGCATACAACACGCGCATTATATATAAAAAAAATATGGTACATGAAGGTCATATACTTGTTTATCCCAAATCCCTGCCTTTGGATTTAAAGATAATTTCTTATGCATGTCTAGTACTTGCAGATCAACTTAAATGAATTTATATGTCTTGATTTTTCCTTGGTCTGTAATACTCTGTATCATTACCAATTTAATTGAATTTTCAACGACATTGATCACTCAAAATATGCACTTAAGGCATATTGTACTTCGGTAGGTCAGTGAACATTTTGTTTACTTTCAGTACTCAATATACAATTTGCAGATTTTGTTTAACTAACTTCACAAATTGAGGCTTTGATGACACTAATAAGTAATCCAGTCCCCTCAAAATAACATATTGCTGAATAAGTTTTATGATTCACCAGCAGATGTCACTATTAGCAAAGGTTGAAATCACCATTTCTATTTGTGGCGAGCTGACACATAATTTCTCTGAAACATTCTGGTGAATAATAACATTTTTTTGCCTTTGACCTGTATCAATGGTAATCGAGTTGTCTTAAAATAATGATTAAATTTAGCAAATTACCAAATCCTTTTAAGCTTTTATAATATAATGTATTTGATATACATTAAGAATGGCATGAGGGTCACTGAAATTGGTTCTGTGCCCAAGAATTAGGCACAGCAAACATTTCTGTTCCTGTTTCTACCATTTCTTACCATAAAATACTCTGACTTGGACATGGGATGAAAGTATGATGTCGGTGACAGCACCAATGATTCCATGACAGTGAGAAGACAAGAATCTGCTTTTATATAGGACTTTTTACAGGCTCAGCTCGTTCCCAAAGGGCTTTATAGACAAATAAATATTTTTTGTAGTGCAGGTGGTGGCCAAGGAAAAAATTACATTGGTCCTCTTTAAGAAACAATATATCTTCATCTATTTTCTATTGACCTAAATTTAATTGGATGAAGTTGATGACGGAAGAGGATGAGTGTTTTTGTACAATCGTAGAATGAAGAAAATATCAGACTGTCAGACTATCTCACCATGTAGACTTGGATTTTATTTCCACCTCTGGGGGAAGGCAAGGGCTGGTTTCCTGGTGGAATTCCCCTTTCTCCATCTTAAGGCCAGGGCTGCCAAATGATAGATTGTATTAAGCTTGGGAAATGGATAATAATAACCTGAAATCATTTTGCAGTAACTGTTTATCCATTTTTTGCTGCAAAACATCTGTTGAAGATCTTTAATAATTTATGAATACAAAATTTTCCTCCATTACAGATCTACCAAGCCCTCCTACTTCTGCTTGCACGTGGAACGAGCTGCCATTTGATGTGGTGAATGCGGGTTTGATCTTAGGTTTTGAGAATAAATTGGATAGATCTTCCTTGGCTTGGCTTCGCGGACAAAGATTTATGGAGGGGGTAAAATGTCCACGTCAGCTGCAGGCTCGTTTGTGGCTGACAAGTCCGATGCGGGACAGGCAGACACGGTTGCAGCGGTTGCAGGGGAAAATTGGTTGGTTGGGGTTGGGTGTTGGGTTTTTCCTCCTTTGTCTTTTGTCAGTGTTTTGAGAATAAATTGGATAGATACATGGATGGGAAAGGTCTGTAAGATGATGGAATGGGAGAATGTCAATGGGACTAGTGAAATAATGGTCAGCACAGACTAGAAGGGCCAAAAGGCCTATTTTCTACTCTGTAGCATTCTATGCAACACATCACCAACACCAGCACCATCAGCAAAATAAACACCATCGCCAATTCTAACACTATCATTAACAGGAACATCATGACCAACACCAAAAGCATCACCAAAAGAGAAAAAAAAACATCACCAGTAAAGACACCATAAAAACAGAGATCATCACCAATAGAAGTATTATCTCCAACAGAACCACCATCACTAATAGGCCCTTCATCAACATGGAGATAGGTTTGGAAATTTTAGTGCCTTTTCTAGTTTTGCTCAACCATCACAACTAGAAACATCTTCACAGTATTAAGTCCTTTTATTTATCCAGAAGATCAAGATGAGATTACTTGAAATGGTCAATGGACTCAATATCTAGAAATTAAGTAAATGTCCAGTTGTTACAATGCTTTTGTTGTCCCTACAACCAAAGCCTCACCTTCCATTTTCCACCAATCTGACTAATTCTCTTTAGTTCCTACTACTGCCTGTTCAATGCCACCTTTTTTTTGTGCCCACCATTAAGATCCTGTAGAACCGGCAGTGTCTGAAAGGATCTAGAGATAAAACAAAAAGCTGAAAATTATTATAAGATTGATCATGAATAAGCCAAGAAAGGATGAAGAAACTCAGCTGGCCAGGCAGCATCCAATCAGAAATGTTGACTGACTGGATGATGCTTGACTTGCTGAGTGCCTCCAGCATCTCATTGTTTACTCATTGATTTCAGTACCCACAATTCTCGTGCCTCTGTAACTTTGACCATCAATCGTATCTGTACTTCTAGATCTATTGTGGGCATTGGGCTTTATATGAGGCTGAAAATGTCAGCATACTGTCAGACCTTTGCTCTGCAGAAACTATCTATGAAATTATAAGATGCCATTATTGGTCAACCTGGTCTGTAATTATGGTCCAAACTAAGACAACACCAGTAACTATCCTGAATGAACAACATGTAGTGCAGAATGTTACTCCTAAATTGGATACTGATACCTTTCAACATAAATATGTGATGTGATACACTTTGTTGTCATTATGCTGGTATACCAGCTAATGAAACATGATGTGTATTGACCAGAATATAAAATAGAATACAATACAATTAAAAAAAACACACACAATAAACCATGTACAATAAAAACGCAATATTCTAAAATAAATTATTTTTTAAAATTACTGATTCTAAAATAGAAGTCCAACACTGCTCAATGCCGTGAATTGGTATTTGACATTATCAAGCCTTCATGAAAAAAGCTCTTTTTATGGTGAAAGAACTCTTTCTTGTGAGAAGGCATCTGTGCAAATACAATAATTATTGGCACCTCTGCATAAGTTTGCTTAGCCCCTTGAAAAGCCAACAAATATTTGGTTTAGTTGTTGGCCATTGGTGACTTTCAGGAAGCCCACATAACCTGCAGACCTGACCTGAAAATAAAACAGGGTGTTGAAATCCACCTAATTTAGCAATTAGCTAATGGAAATCAGCAATTCGTGTCTCCCAGGAGTACTGCATTCATGCGGACTGACAAACTGAAGTCAAAATCAGTTCTTGACACTGGCTTTCTTACTTGCTGTTAATACCTTTGCTTTTAATCTACTCCCATCCACTCTTCCATATTAAAATTCAGTCCTATGTCTCAATATAATATCAGTAATTGCTGGTTTTGCTGCAATATTTACATCACATGGATCAGAGAACATTATTTTCTGTACGACTTTATATCTCTGTGCCTCTGCAAGCAGTTAAATCCTGAGGTACATATGATATCTCAATCCGGATTCCTATTAACAGTGCACCACAGTATGAGAGCATCCATTTCACTCATACAGTCTGCAGGTGCAGATAAATAGGCAAGAGGTTTTTTACTTGTCACTTAATTTGAATGGATAATTGGAATTAGGCTTTGTGAGGTGTGTTATGTAGATTTATGTAGCAGAATTGAGTGCAGCAATGTGATTGACAATTCAGACCAATTCCACAGGGATTGCTTGACAACCTGATTTCACTTCTGATTTATTTTGCGGTTCAGTGCTGATGTACAGTTTATACTGATTCTTGCCCTTGCTGCGATGGGAGCTGGAATGCATTCAGCTCTGACTGCTGGTTTGGAATCTGCAAGGGGTGCCTTCTAGATCTCTGCTCATGAGGAACTTAAATAAATGTAGGAAACGATCCAACAGTGTTTTATCCAATGAGAGGTCGCCTGTTGCGACCCATTAAAATCTTAAACAGTTTGATATGTGTCTCACAGACAGAAAAAAATGTAAGTGCTGTGCTAGTGAGACAAATGGGAAGCATGTTGCAAATAAGCCACACTGAGTTACAATAATGTCAAGAATAAATGTGTCCTCCAGTGAAATGACAAAAATGTTTTACACCTGATCAGAGTGTTTTACAACTGAGTGGCATTTTCACATCAGAAAATTCTAGTCAGCTGCTATAAGCAGGGATCTAGATATGCCCATTTATTTCCCAAGCCAGCTGACAATAGTGATGGATTGTTGAAAACAGAATGAGCAAGCACTTCAGAATCAGAAGCAGGATTTATTGTCATGAACAAGTCATGAAATCTGGTGTTCTGTGGCAGCAACATAGTGCAAACATTCATATTATAACCATCTCACAATATTACTATATAAAAATAATAGAGCACGTAAAGTAAGGCAGTGTCTTTGGTTCATTGATTATTCAGGAATCTGATGGCAGCGGGAAAGAAGCTGTCCTTGTGCCGTTGAGTGCTCGTCTTTAGGCCCCTGTACCTTTTTCCGGATGGTAGCAGAGTGAAAGGGCCATGGCCTGGGTGGTGGGGATCTTTGAGGATAGAGGCTGCTTTTTTTAAAGACACTGCCTCTTATAAATGTCCTCGATGGAGTGAAGTCTGGTGGTAGTGATGTTGCAGGCTGAGTTAACAACCCTCTGGATTTTTATTCTTGCCCTGAGAGTTGGCGCCTCAATACCAGGTAGTAATGCAACCAGCCAGAATGCTCTCCACGGTACACCTGTAGAGGTTACGAGAGTTTTCGTAGACATACCGGATCTTCTCAGACACCTCACAAAATGTAGCCACTGGCGAGCATTCTTTGTGATTGCATCAACGTGGAGGCTCCAGGACAGCTTCCAGAGATGTTGACACCCAGGAATTTGAAGTTCTTGACCCTTTCCACTACTGAGCCCTCGATGAGGACTGGGTTGTGTTCCCCTGACTTCCTCCTGAAGCCCACAATCATCTCCTCGGTTTTGCTGACATTGAGTGCAAGGTTGTTGTCATTACACGAGCTTGGAGTGCAAGATCCAAATGTTGGGCCCCACAAAATGCACAAGTCAGGTACCCATTGGGCTGGCCACTAGGGATGTGTACTATTGCTAGTCAGAGTAAATGACCACTTTGTTTCAAGTCTATGGCTACACCGGCTGTCTTTTGGCTCATACTTGCCCATAGATTTCTCATGAGGTTTATTCAAAGATGTGATATGAATATATTCCAGCACACAGATATTAAATTACTTTAACTCTCCCACCATACCTACAGAATAGAAACAATAGATGAGAAAGTTGACTGCATTGGGAAACAGATGCTAGGTTTGCATTGTGTGAGCTCATTGAAGATGAGAGTGAGATGATACTCAACCTACTTCCTCAAAGCCAATTTACTCCTCATCCCAGAATCTTTTAATATTTACAAGAGTCAGTGGCAGAATGCACACTTCTTCATTGATTCCTTCCTTCACACCTCTCGAGCAATGTGTCTTTCTTCTTTCAGAGAGCCAAGAATACACCCTCTGCACAGGTGATCTACTGCATCCAGTGGTCCCATCGTGGCCTCATCTATGTCAGAGCGACTGGACATAAACTAGGAAATCATTGCATTGAGAACCTTTGCTCTGTCTGTTACAATAATGTGGATTTCCCAGTGGCCAACCATTTTAATTCCACACCCCATTCCCACACTGACATGTCTGTCCAAGGTCTCATGCACTGCCAAACCAAGGCTATCCTAAAACTGAAGGAACAACACCTCATATTCTGCCTGGGTACTCTCCGAGTAGAAGGCATTAACATCAACTTCTCCAGTTCCTCTGAGGCCCCAACATAATCTCTCTCTTTCCCTATCCCTCTGTGTCCTTTCCTCCAGCTCCCTAGCCCCTTCCCTCTCCATTCAGAGAGTATCACCTCCCCCATCACTTCCCACCTGCCCTCCCACCTAAGACATCTTGCCAGTTGACCTGTACACATCCCCCTGCCTCTTCTTCCCTCCTTTCCTCTCCTCCCGCCACCTTATTAATTCATGCCTGCATGCTTTTCGCTCATTCCTTGATGAAGGGGGCCATCAATTTGTTGAATCCCTATGGATTCCGCATGATTGTTGAGTACCTCCATGACTTTTGTGTTTTGTACTAGAATCGCAGCGTTAGTAATCTTTCCTGTTTAACCATGCCCTCTTAATGATCTGCTGAAGAGCCACAAGGTAGCCAAGAGAAAAAGAGCCTCCTCAATTGCCAGATGCTGCCATTGACTCATTGTTATTCTGTGTACAGTGGAAGATGATTCAGATGTGGGAGCTGCACATAATGATTCAGCCTGCCCTAGGGCAGGAGGAGAGGGTAGCCCATGTACCAACTCCCTGGAGGGAAAGATTAAGCAGGAATTCCACTCCAGATGGCTCAGTTATGGATTTTGATGTTAGAACCTACGAATAAAGATTTTTAAAATAGATTTAATCATCAATTGATTTGTGCTCTGGCAGGTCTGGCTGCAAAAGATGTAAGAAATGTAGCATTAGTGACTAAAGAGTGTTCAAGAGCAGCCATTCTCAACAGGGTCCCTGCAGCCCTCCCTGGGGGCCATCGCACAGTTAAGGAAAAGCCTTGTGTTCTTTTCACCTCACGTAACATAAATCCTTTTTATGTTTTTTACATAGTCAGTAGGAGAGAAGTACGGAAGAAACTAAAACTTGACTGATTCACAGGGAAGAGGGCTATAAACTTCGAGTGGAGTCCTAAGGGGTCAATGCCTAAATGAGGTTGAAAATTGCTGCTTTAGAATAAGGTAGTTGCCACTGGGATTAACGAAAAAGAGATTCCACTTTGTATAGGTTATTGCCCAGAGATTGGGGTCTACCCATTCCAGATTTGTGGATACTTGTGGATCCAATCATTATCCAGCAGCGGATGGCCAAGGCTGTAACTGTCATGAAGAAGCCACCCCATTTTCAGAAAGTCACGAGGCGTGGTATTCATGGAAGCTTGGCTGCTTGGATTTGGAATTGGTTTGCCTGCAGAAGGCAGAGGGTGGCAGTAGCTAGAACATATTCTGGTTGGTGGTTGGTGACTTGTGGTGCTACCCATGATCTTTCACAGGCCAAAGGGCCTGAACAGTTCTGTAATGTTCAATGTTCTGAACCCTGTTCAAATGAAGGATTAAGAATAAGGTGACTATCAAGGCAGTCAATGTATTGCTTGTTATCAATTATTAATGATACTTTTTCCACTTGGACAGCAGTATTTAACCATAATGCATGGATTTTGCAATTCGATTTTTTCTATTTGGTTATGGGATATGATAGTCACTAGTAAAATGATAATGGTCTGTACTTAAATTAGTTGAAGTGTTGGTGCATCACATTCAGCTGATAACATTTTTGTTCAGACATGATCCAGCATTGTGTTTTTACAATAATCTGGAGGGAAGTATTTAGTAAGGTATGAAGGAATGGCTGCCTTTTAGCAATTCATACTTCAAAGAATTTATAAGTCTGCAAAAGAATCCCCTTGGGGACGTACAGTGGCTACACAGAACACAAATCATCTTTCTGCTTTCAGTAAGATAATATTTATGATCTGCAGCTGTAACTTCAATTTCTGATTCTGGTGATTGCCAATGAACCAACCCATTCAGCTGCCTGTCACGCTGAGGCCAAGGACTGCTCAGGAGGATGATTCAGGGCCAAAGGTAATTTCCTTCATCTCATACCACCAGACTTCTATTATCTTGATTGCAGCTCCAGAGAAATTGTGCCAGGAGAAAGAAGAGAGAGCTGCTGAATGCAGGCACCAGCTGCATGTACACGGGTGATTAGCTGATATTTCCAAAGACCTGGTCTTAATCGAACACAGTAGAAATAAAGGAGCCTCTGTCCTATGACGGACAAAATTCAAGTCAAATTGGCATACATGATAGCAAAGTGGCAGGTGCAACAGAAACCAATTTTATAGTCATTAAGTCTGTATTCTTTCGTGATTTCCTTTACTTTGTTTTCCTGAAGTTAATTTTTTTTTATTTTACAGATTAAAATATAACAATTAATAAAGAATATTGCTTTATGGAGTTGATGCTCAGCAAGATTCAAAACCTTAAAGTCTTGTGTTTTGTTTTTAATCTTTTTATTAGTTTTAACAAATGCAAAATACATAGGTACATAAAGTAAAATAAAGCAAGTTAATATCAAGTTACAAGTATCAAATAATAATGAACAAGGTACATATGAACCCATGTTATTAAATGTAAAAAAGTAAAAGAAAACCCCCATATATTCCTAAACTTGTTTTGTTTTTATTGCACAGCAAAAAAAAAAACAACCCAAGCATAAGTTTCTGTCGGTAATTTATGGATACACAGAAAAAACACAATTCTTCTTGTCATTCGGTATTGAAAAATACCACTGTAGGCCTTCAGGTATTGTGGAAGTGTAACAAACATGAAAGCAAAGATAAGTTAAACTCCTGAAAGGTCATTTTTTTCTCAATCTCCAAGGGAAAGTGGCATCTTATTCAGGGATTTTGAATCAAAGTTATGAAATCTCCTTTTGAAAGCTTTTTTTTATGAAGGTCTTCAGCCTGAAGCAATGTTCAGTTAGCTGATTCACATCAACAGAATAAATAGAGTGAACCAGTAATACTTCCCAGTGGCTACAAGCCAAGTGTACCTCATTCTGGAGCCCTCTATTGCCACTAAGCTTGATGAATCTGTAAATTGAAAAGAATAATGTTGGTCTGGTTTATTTTGCCTTTGGAGGTTTATTTGGCCCACAGCAATATGCCTTGACTTTAAGTAGACTACAGAATACTTAAACATGAGAATTTTAAAATCTTAAATAAAAAATAACTATCCATCAGCTGTAAATGAATGGAAATCAGTGAAGGAAGAATATCTCTGGGCTAGTTAGTGTGCATCTTGATGGCTCATTAACAATCTTATGTAAGTGGTGTGCAAATTACTGGAGAAGATTCTTAAGGATAGGATTGATGAGCATTTGGAGAAATACAGGCTACTCAGGGATCACCAGCATGGCTTTGTGAGGAGAAGGTCATGCCCCATGAACCTAATAGAATTTTTTGAGAAGGTAACAAAATAAATTGATGAAGGTAGGGTGGTAGACGTGGCCTATTTAGATTTTAGTAAGGTATTGACAAGGTCCCCCTTGAGAGACTTTCAGAAGGTCATGAATCATGTGAACCATGGAACCTTGGCTGTGTGGATTAAAAAATGACTTGCAGGTAGAAATAAGAGAGTAGTTGTGGACGGGAAGTATTCTGACTGGAAGTCAGTGACTAGAGGAGCTCCACAGGGATCTGTTCTGGGACCCTGCTCTTAATGATTTTTATAAATGACCTGGATGAAGAAGTGGAATGATGGGTCATTAAGTTTGCGATGATATGAAGGTTGGAGGAGTTGTGGATAATCCTTATATTACAAAAGGATAGAGACAGGATGCAGAGTTGGACAGACCCTGACCTTGAAAACTGATTTCATGGAGACAGAGTAATGGTGGTTAAACAAGAATGACTGAAGATACTGGGGTGGTGGGTGGGGGGGGGGGGGTGTCAAGTGCAATACACAAACATGCTGAAGAAACTCAGCAGGTCTCACAGCATCCATCAGAAGTCAAAGCTAACCAATGTTTGTGCCTGAGCCTTTCATCAATCCGGATAAGTGTGAGGTGATACATTTTGGGGTTTTTTTTACACAGAGGGTTGTGGGCGTCTGGAATGGTGGAGGCTGAAACATTAAAAACATTTGAGAGACTCTTAGACAAGCACATGGATGAAAGAAAAAGAGGGTTATGAGGTAGGAAGCATTTAGGGTATTTTTTTAATAAGAATATATAGGTCACTACAACATCAAAGGCCAAAGTGGAAAGGCTACAATGTTCTATATTACTTGTAGTTGTTTGGAAAATGTTCTTGTTTATTTCAAATATGCATTCATATATTTTTTCTAATTGCAACTAAGTTGGTAGAACCAATGAATCTTGGAAAAGAGGGTAAGATTTTGGCCAAAAACAGAATGCTGGAAGAATCAGTGGGTCATGCATCATCTGCATATGAGAGATTCTGCAAAAGAATGGATGGGGGTGGGTGGGATAGAGACTGGTAGATGATAGGCAGAACCAAATGGAGAGTGGAGTATTGGGCAGATGGAACCAGGTGAACAAAGAGAGAAGAGAACTAGGTGGATGGTGAATCTGTGTGGGAGGAAAACATTGGGCATATGTTTTACCTGAATTTGTTTGGAAGCTACTCAAATAGAATATGAGGTGTTCTTCCAATCTGTGCTTGGTTCCCTACAGCAATGGAGAAGGCCAAGAACAGACACAAGCAGAGGAAGCAAGAAAGATAATTAAAATGTCATGCAATGGGAAGCATGGGCTCACCTAGTCTATACTTGGTATGACCCCATGTGAAAAAGGCCACATCCTGAGCACAAAATAGAGTCGACCAGACTGGAAGAGGTACAGTTGATTTTCTTCCTCATTTTGAAGTGTTGTTTAGGTTCTCAGAGAGCAAAAATGTGGGAAGTGGAGGGAATATACAGGAGGGATAGATGTAAAGGCAGGCCTCACAATTAAAAAGGACATTTCAGAAGCTCCTGAATAGAAACCCTGACCTTGAAAACTGATTTCATGGAGACAGAGTAATGGTGGTTAAACAAGAATGTCTGAAGATACTGGTGGGGGGTGGGGGGGGGAGGGGGGGTCAAGTGCAATACACAAACATGCTGAAGAAACTCAGCAGGTCACACAGCATCCATCAGAAGTCAAGGCTAGCCAATGTCTTGTGCCTGAGCCCTTCATCAAGTATCTTTGTCAAGAATTATGTCTGATATTTTAAATTTTAAAAAATCAGGGTATATTTGAAAAAGATGAGATGATATCTTCTGAGTCAGAGTGGGAGGAAATGTGGTTGAGGTAGCTATGGGGATTAGTGGGTTTATAGAATGGTCACTGGTCAGTAATCCGTTAACCTTCCAGTTTGGGAAAGAGTAGAAATATCATATTCTTTCAACATTGATACATTTTTGGTTTAACCATATACTTTTGTGTAAAATCAGCAAATTTTATTCCATCCTAAATCTAATCTAACTCTTTGATGCGATACGATCTAGAGGTCTGTTTTACATCCTGTTTGTAAACATAACAGGATTGTAAAATTGGGCAAAATGCTAAACCTGTGCATGACCTAAATTTGATCATCTCCAGGTGAATAGGTTAGTTTAAAATACCATTATTGTATCTAACAGAAAAAATCTTTCTCCCACATTATTTGATACAACTATTGTGGAGTATAAAATTCTGATGGTAGATTACAAATTATTTTATTGTAACATAGCTAGCAATTCAAAAAATACTCCAAGCAGGATTAGAATCACACACTAATTAAAAACTCACAACCAAAATACTACCTGTAAATCTAGTCTGAGTTGTACAGCAAGAAGTTGGTGCTAAAATAGCACATAAGAAGAGTTTGGCATTGAATTACTAGAGACACACAATGCAAATCTCTTGCAGGCTGAAATTTTTAATCAAAACTTGGTGCCTATTAGAAGAAAATGACATAATACCTCCTGTGGCGTGAACTGATGCAGGACAAATCTCACCAATGAACTCATGGGAATTAAGCTCAGTCTTGCCATCTGGACCAAATTTGAATTTTTATTTTAACTCAACCACGAATGAATCCAATGGTTTATTTCAGCAGCAATTTTTTTCACTTGGAATTTTAAGTGGAAGAACAGATGGAATAACAGGTTGTGAAAGATTTACATGTTGTCACTGTTCTTGTTCAACCCAATACTTGTTCTCCACTGCAGGAAAGGTGAGAAATTGAAACTTAGAGTTAAAAAAAAAACCTGTGAGGTTGCTTTTAATTTTCCTTCCACTCTAATTTTCCTTTTAAACTACTGTGACTGGCAACTCACCACCTCAGGTGAGGGTTGAGGAGCTATAGATCTGAGGCCTTAGAAAAGGGGACAGACAGGGAGATAAAAAGAAAGAAAATAGAAAAGAAAAAAACAACAGGAACAAGGTTTAACATCTCAGATTAAATTTCTAATAAGGAATATACTAAATGAAAACTATCAAAATAAATTATAAAATCTGACATTTATGTAATCTAAATAATGTTGCCAAATTTTGTCAAACATACTGTATCTATTCCTAAGACTGTAAATAATCTTATCAAGGAGAATAGAACTTTTATATTCCAACGATCAATGTGAAGTAGGGAATCGGATTTCCATATTACTGCTGTATATTTCCTGGCTATTGACAATGCAATTTTAATACATTTAGATTTACTTCCCCAGAAGAAACAATTCCATGTCTAGAGGGAAGTTCATCCCACAATAGTCAAAACTTCCCCCAATTCTATCAAATAGGAATTTAATTTCGTGAATAACCAGGTGAAATGTAAAAAGGTTCCAGCATCTATACCACACCTAAAATACCTAACAGAACATCACGTTAGTTCATACAAGGCAATGGAATGAATTATTTGAGGATAACTAGATGTTTTGAAAGTACATAATCTGTACCTGGTTGGGGTACAGGAAGGAGATGGCTTTTTTTTATGCATAGTGGAGTCACAGAATTATAGAGTGAAACATGAAAGTCAGCAAACACTAAGATTGTAGTTAAAACACAAAAATTCTGGAGGAATTCGGCCAGTTTCACAGTGCCCATAAGAGGTAAAGATATATGACTGACGTTGGGCCTGAGCCCTTCTAAGGAGGAAGGAGGATAAACATCTCATCTTCTGTTTGGGCACTCTCAAATCAGATTCTTTTTCTCCATTTCCTTCCCTCTAGTTCTCTCTCTCTCTCTCTCTCTCTCTCTCTCTCTCTCCACTTCTCCCCCCACCCCCCACTTTCCCTCTGTCTCCTTTCACAGAGCCAAATTGAATTCTTACCTTTCCTTTTATCATATCCTTTTGGCTGTTGCTTGGACTCCTTCTCCCTCCCATTCCTCCTTTATCACTAGTCTTTAATTGAGACACCTGGCTGCTTCTTGCTGATACCTTGATGTAGGGCTCAGGCCTGAAACTTAGGTATTATATCTCTACATCTTATGGACAATACGAGACCTGCTGAGTTCCTTCAGCATTTCTGAGTGTTTTTATAGAATTATAGAACACAGAAACAGGTCTTTTGGCCCAATTCATCCATGCTGACTAAGATGCTCTTCTAAGCTGTTTCTATTTGCTTGTGTTTGGCCCATATCCCTCTATGCCTTTCCCATTCACAATCTTGTTCAAATGTCCTTTAAATATAATTGTACCCTATCAGTAGCTCCTTCCATATTTCACCACTCTTCGTGTGCAAAGCTTTCCCTCAGATCTCCTTTACATTGTTCTCTGTTGTATGAGGAACAGGTTTGATAGGTCAGAAGAGCAATGAGTCTAGGCACAGTTTGAATCTGCTAAGTCTTCATTTGCTCACAAAGGAAATTCACCACAGAGAATCACAATCACTCACACACTCACACAATGTACAGAAGGCAATTGCATCCGGTGCAGCTAAACAAGCAATACGCATGAAATGCACTAGATAGAGATATAGAGTAGAGGAAAATGCAACAATGGTACTCACCAACCTTCAATCTAGTGCAGGCATGGCATCAATATTACATAAGGAAAAAGAAGCATGATATGATGATAATTAATTGGTGTGCACCACAAAGCCCCGCACATGTTATTGGCACACAACTTGAACTTGATACCTCAGTGTCTGCTCTGGTTCGTGACCTGGAGTGGAGCTTGGGATTGTTCTTGGAGAAAAGAGAGCCAGCAGCACCACATGTCAGGCTTTATTCTCCACTGCTAGTCAGCAGGGTTAGCCCAGGTGATTAACCATGCCAGTGATGACCTGTGTGATCTTTTGAAAAGCCCCACTGGAAAGTGAATACTCAGTATAGGTTATCTTGACCTTGATTGACAGATGTGATGGGCCTTCCTAATCCATATTCTGACCAGGTTCCAATTGAAGAGGTCATGTGACTCTCCACAATCCACACTACACCCTCTCACCTTAAACCTATGCCTTCTAATTTTAGATTTCCCTTACCTGGGAAAAAGACTGTGCGCTCTCATGAATTCATTAAATAAGTCATTCTCAGCCTCCTTCATTGCAGGGAAGACAGTCCTAACCTATCCATTCTCTCCAAATAAATTGAGCCCACCAGTCCCACAACATCCTTGTTATGTATTCTTACCTTTGCAATGTAAAGTACACTGTTTGACCTGCTGAGTTTCTCCAGCATTGTATTTTTACTTCTACCATGGTGTCTACAGATTTTTGTGTTGAACTTCCATCCTTGTTTACCTTTTCTCCACCATCTCTAGCTTAATTGAATGTTTAAAAAAGATAGATACCTTCCTTTTGTTTCTTTACCGTCCCTTTCACAGCATTTTAAATAGCTTTACAGCTTCTGAAATTTTTTTTTTAAATCGACTCAACAGAAATGTTGGTAACAGCAGTCTCTTTCAAGTTGAAAAAAAAATTCATTTAATTATTTAATTTTAACAATACACCACAGTGGAAGCCCCTTCTGGCCCTAAAACCTGTGCTACATAATTGAATCTAATTAACTTAACAACCCTGCATGTTTTTGGAGGGTGGGAGGAAAATGGAGTACCACATGAAAAAGCCTGGTAATGACCAAATGATCTATTTTGGAGATGTGGCCTGAGAGATAAATATGTCTTACAATTCTTCATCATTTTTCCATGGGACCATTGATGCCTGCCTAATCGAGTAGACAGAATCTTTGTTTCTTTCTTTGGCTTGGCTTCGCGGACAAAGATTTATGGAGAGGGTAAATGTCCACGTCAGCTGCAGGCTCGTTTGTGGCTGACAAGTCCGATGTGGGACAGGCAGACACGGTTGCAGCGGTTTCAGGGGAAAATTGGTTGGTTGGGGTTGGGTGTTGGGTTTTTCCTCCTTTGTCTTTTGTCAGTGAGGTGGGCTCTGCGGTCTTCTTCAAAGGAGGTTGCTGCCCGCCGAACTGTGAGGCGCCAAGATGCACGGTTTGAGGCGATATCAGCCCACTGGCGGTGGTCAATGTGGCAGGCACCAAGAGATTTCTTTAGGCAGTCCTTGTACCTTTTCTTTGGTGCACCTCTGTCACGGTGGCCAGTGGAGAGCTCGCCATATAACACGATCTTGGGAAGGCGATGGTCCTCCATTCTGGAGACGTGACCTACCCAGTGCAGTTGGATCTTCAGCAGCGTGGATTCGATGCTGTTGGCCTCTGTCATCTCGAGTACTTCGATGTTAGGGATGAAGTCGCTCCAATGAATGTTGAGGATGGAGCAGAGACAACGCTGGTGGAAGCTTTCCAGGAGCCGTAGGTGATGCCGGTAGAGGACCCATGATTCGGAGCCGAACAGGAGTGTGGGTATGACAACGGCTCTGTATACGCTTACCTTTGTGAGGTTTTTCAGTTGGTTGTTTTTCCAGACTCTTTTGTGTAGTCTTCCAAAGGCGCTATTTGCCTTGGCGAGTCTGTTGTCTATCTCGTTGTCGATCCTTGCATCTGATGAAATGGTGCAGCCGAGATAGGTAAACTGGTTGACCGTTTTGAGTTTTGTGTGCCCGATGGAGATGTGGGGGGGCTGGTAGTCATGGTGGGGAGCTGGCTGATGGAGGACCTCAGTTTTCTTCAGGCTGACTTCCAAGCCAAACATTTTGGCAGTTTCCGCAAATCAGGACGTCAAGCGCTGAAGAGCTGGCTCTGAATGGGCAACTAAAGCGGCATCATCTGCAAAGAGTAGTTCACGGACAAGTTGCTCTTGTGTCTTGGTGTGAGCTTGCAGGCGCCTCAGATTGAAGAGACTGCTATCCGTGCGGTACCGGATGTAAACAGCATCTTTGTTTAATGCCTTAAAAAATATCACCTCCAACCAAGAGTGAAACTGCCTTCAGCTTCTTGATGGTACAGCATATAAATTTCTTGGCTATATCCTGCACAGCTCCAGTGTAGTGGCATTCCCTTAGTATTTCATTGGGAGAGGCAGCTGATTCATAAACAAGGGTGCTCCCAGCTGATAGTGCATGGCTGGAATTGGTAATTGAGTAGGAAGAGGACAGGCCTGAGTGTAGCGAATGAAAATGGAATCAAAAGCCTGGGTGAACAGAGGTACCAGTGTAGTGGTGGAGATATTGTCAAGTACATACATGTATCTAACATGAAGTGTTTAGAATTGGTTTCACCAGGGACAAACGATGGCTGCTACTGATGTGATCTAATGATGCCAATGGTCCGTCTAATGCCAAAGTGTATCACGTGCTCAAACACCTCAAATTCCATTTCTGACCCTTCACAATGGTATGCAGAATGGGGTATATTCCCATAACATTTCATGTATACCTTCTAAACCATTGTATGTTGTAAGTACTCATGAATATCTAAGATGATACATGAATATTGGTCTCTGCTTTTAGTTGAGGCTATCTGTTGGATATAAAACAGAGAAGTTTACAGTGCAGAATAAAGAAAATTCATTTAAAATCTCTGGAATATTTAATGTTTCAATCAACAAATAAATTTAGCTATTTATCAAGAAAGAAAAGAACATACTGACTGTTAATCTCAACGAGCAGTAGAAAGACTGTTAAATTTGCTTTCTCTGGGCAAGACTAAAGAAAGAATTTAGGGTTATAATTTTTACTGATGCATGTTGGAAAGTGTGAAACTCAATTAAAAACAAACATTTCAACTCCTATTCCAAATTGCTGCAAAGTCTTAACCCTAATAATGCACAGTTTGAATTCTGTGCACATCGAGAGAATCAGTAGACCATTATCGTCACTATGTACTGACCCAACAGATTTACAGAAACATCTCGGAGAGCAGAATGGAGTTACGTCCCACCAACTCTTGCTTCTGAGTATATTTCTTCATTGCTTAACATAAGAATCACAAGCAGAATCTGATCGTCACCTCATGGACTATACAAACTCATTTGGACTATGCTATTCATGATCGCCCAGAGAGATGTACTACACTTGTTGCTCATGTGCTCAAGGACTACAACATGGACACTGAGGTTCTCCAGGAGAGGGTGCACTGTGTGAAGAGAAAGGAGGGAAAAATTCTTCTGGTCTGGCAGGCCCAATGAAAACAAAAAGGGAATCTGGAGTGTGCTTGATTATCAAGAACTGCTACGTAGCAACGCTACCGACCTTGCCTATTGCTGTATATGATAGAATCCTAGACCTTGCAAATAGCTCTGCAAGCAAAGCACCATTTCACCATAGTCAAGATTTATGTTCCAACTCTGACTAATCCCAGTGAAGTCAAGGATGCATTTTATAGTGAGCTGAAAGCCACCATCAGTAGCGTGTCAACTTCCGATAAGCTGCTGTTGCTAGGAGACTTTAATACTTGGGTTGGCAAAGAATCCATTGTGTAGCCTGGTGTGATCAGATGCCAAGGGATTGGCAACAGTGATGATAATGATCTACTGATTCTCTCGATGTGCACAGAATTCAAACTGTGCATTATGAACACACTGTTTAGATTGCCAAACAAGCTCAAATGCACATGGATGCATCCACCATATAAAATCTGGCATCTCATTGACTATGTCATCACCTGACAATGAGATATTTCTGACATTCACATCACTAGAGTTAAGCGTGGAGCTGAGTGCTGAAGTGATCATTAAATGGTGTGGTCGGATCTATGTTTATTGATCAAACCTCCATGAAGACTGATTGCTGCCAAACCACCCAAAAAGCTGAACACCCCCAAATTGAAGCACCGTGAGTGTGCTGATGTCCTGAAATCCTCCAAGAAAATCCACCAGACAATATTACTGAGCACTGGAATGCTTTCAAACAATTGATGTAAAACACTGCCCAGGACTCCTTGGGGAAAGTCAAGTGCCAACATCAGGACTGGTTTGATGAGAACAACCAATCTGCACAAGACCTTCTAAGAGTTAAAGCAGTTGCACGTCAAGCACTTCTTCGGCATCCAAACTCAATTTCAAAAAAATTGAATGAAAAATCAACTTTACAGAGGCAGCTCAGAGCTATGAAAGACCAGTAGTGGGTGAAAAAGGCCAAGGAGTTATAAACCTTCACAATTAGCTTCTATGAAGTAATCAAGGTTGTGTATGGTCCATCAAAGCAAGGTTCCTCACAATTCCTGAGCAAAGACAGTACATCCATCTTCACTGTGAAGTTAGAGCTGTTGAATAGACCAGGAACCATCACTGATGAAGCACTGGGCAGAGGATACCCTTAACCCATATTGTTCAAGCTAGATGCTCCCTCTACTTTTCATGAGGTCATCAAAGCCACCAAACACCCAACGAAGCACCAGGGCCTGACGGTATGGCAGCTATATCTACCAGTATGGTGGTGACACACTGACATCATGCCTGCACCAGCTGTTCACAAAGTTGTGGGAACTGCAGAACTACCACAAGACTTCAAAGATTCATCAATCATGACCATCTACAAGAACAAGGGAGACAAGAGAGATTGCAACAATTATCATGCATCTCTCTTCTGTCAGTTGTGGAAAAATGCCTCGTGAAGATCATCCTTAGACATTTGGTGTCCGATATCAATGATGACATACTTTCAGAAAGCCAATTTGGTTTTCGTACAGGCTGTAGTATAATGAATATGATCTTCTCACTGAGGCAGCTCCTAGAGAAAGGTGTTGAGCAGCAGAGAAGTTTCTAAGTAACATTTGTGATCTAACCAGTGTGTTTGACACTGTTTGTAGAGATGGCCTGTGGAACCTCTTACCAAATTTTGGTTGCGCCCCCCCCCCACCTTCCCCCTAAATCTAACCAACATCATCTATCAGTTCCAACAAGGTATGAAAGGCCACATCAATATGTGATGGGTGAATTCCTATTAGCAATGGTGTAAAACACAGTTCTGTTTTTGTTACTACTGTGTTTGGCCTATTCTTTGTTGCTGTTCTTCAGGATGCCACATCAGACCTGAAGTTAGGGGTCTTTCTACAAGTGAGGGCTGATAGTGGGCTCCTCAACCTTGCAAGACTGAGAGCAAATCAATAGTCAAGGACATTGTGCCACATGAGCTAATTTGCACTGGTTGCCCACTCTCTTGAAGACTTATAAGAGATCACCAGTCACTTTGCCAGGGCTGCTACGAGCTACAGATTGACTATCAGCCTGAAAAAGATGTACCAACTAGCCCATAGCTCAAGCTATGAAGAACCAACTGTCCTCATTGATGACACTCGTCTCAATGCTGTCAACAGGTTTTGCCACCTGAGCAGCAGAATAACATCCTTAGCTTCTCTAGATGTAGAGATTAAGAGAAGAACCAGAAAGGCCTGCTTTGCCTTTGGTCAGCTGAAAGATTGGGTTTGGTCACAGAACATCAGGTTGGCCACCAACTGCAAGGTGTACATGGCCATTGTCATATCAGCCTTGCAAAATGGATGTGAGACGTGGTGCCCATATCAGAGTCACTGACATCAGCTTGACCATCTGTAGCAGCGTCGTTTACGTTCTCTGATGAAGATCACTTGGGGAAACAAGGTCTCCAATATCGAGGCCCTTCCTCAAACCAGAATGCCAGCAGTTTCAACCTTGGTGATGTCAGGACATATCGTCAGAATACCTGATAGATGACTGCCGAAGGACATCTTCTACGGCCAATTGTCTAGTGGTACCCAAAAACGAGGAGGCCAGCGACTACAATATAAGGATGTTCTGCACAGGAGCCTCAAGAAAGCTGACATTGCCCCATCAAGATCGGTTGCAGTGGAGGGACACCATCAGAAAAGGCATTGACGGTGCTGAGAAAAAGCCCAAAGAGGCAACAGGAAGCACCTAAATAGAGGTTCTGCCCTTGTTGCCCCTCTAGACTCACCTGCCAAATAAGTGGCAACAGTGTGATGCATCATCAAAAGACTGGAAGTTATGCAAAACTGAGAGGTTTTTATTCATATAGAATGGAGGCACATCAGTGCTAGTCAACTGTCCTGAATTGGGGAGGGGGCTGTGGAACAATCACCTTTTATTCCACAGGTACAGTCAGCCAATGGGTGTGCCCCAACCGATAAATATACAGATAGGGGTTTACCACACAGTGCATGTCAAGGATCAGCCTGTACAGCCATTCCAGGATGCACATATCAAATCCCACAAACTGACTGATAGGAACCATCATTGTCCTACGGGATGGATAGCCAGAAGAAAGAAGACGAACATTTCACTCCTCTCCTCAAGTGGTCTCTTCTCCCTCATGATCTTATTCTGACTCACACTCTCTCATACCCATAAATTCTCAGTTCTGAAAGTTCAATATTTTTATATACAGCATGGTGACAGGCCCAAATCCATCAATTAACCTAAAGAACCTGTACGTTTTTGCAAGGTAGGAGGAAACCAGAGCCTCCAGAGGAAGCTATGCAGGTCACAGAGAGAACATACAAACTCCTCTCAGACAGTGCCAGATTCGAATCTGGGTCACTGACACTGTAATAAGTGATGAGCTCCTGCCTATATTTTTCACACCTTTATGAAGGGCTATATAAAGTACAGTACACGGGTTGACCTGCTGAGGTCTTCCAGCATTGTGTTTTTAATTCTTAAATGTCAATAATACCCTAATATATTAAAACCTCATGTGCTTTTGTCCTGTGAGTGCCGGAAAGGATTGAATCACCTGATCACCTAACTTTTTCAAACAACGGGGACAACCCTAGTCTGCTACTTATAGCAAGCACCAATGCACAAATCATAAGCTGACTGTTCAGGGCAAAAAAACTTCATTGCCTGCTGCAATATTAAAATATATTGCTGGCTTCCCTCTGAAATGCCATTAAAGACATTTGATATCACATGATTTTTTTCAATAACCAAACCTAATGAATGAGCTACAATATTGAAATAACAAATGAATATCAGTATTCCACAGGTTATTGTACAAAAAGACTCATTGCACTTTATTGATATAAGCTAATAAATGCAGACATCTAATAACTATTTTTGAACTAGACTTACTGGTAGCAATACATTCACCATCTTCCCAGAAAAGTAATCAATTTCTAATTTAATTCTAACAAAATAGGTTAGTAAAAGTTGGCAGAGTTTTGAGAAGTGCATCAAATCCTCTGTGGTATTTTATAGCCTGCCCTGGCACATTTGATGATAATGAAATTGCTGATTCTATTCAAGGCACATAAACTCCTGGTGAAGACGATGAATTTAGCAGACCTTTCCACCCAGCAGTCAACCAATCTATCAATATACCCAGCTGTAGGGCGGGAACTGAAATAAAAAAAGATTTTCTAATGAGGTTCTATTGTTAAATTTGACAGGAGCCTATTTAATGGCATTTGCTATTTTTCTCGATGCTGATCCCTCACCCTCCCTGTGAATAATGGATCCACTGTATGAATTGTCATCATTGATTCAAGTGAAAATGTTTGCCGTGCAGGCACAGTTAAAGTGGTTAATATTCATTAATTGCTCAGAAATATAAGTTAATATCTTCAGAGGGGAGAAAAAGGATATACAGGCAGCATTGCAATGTGCAGCATGAATAATTTAGGGTCTGGGTCCCCACACCCCCACAAGCCTTTGCAATGGGTGATGAGTGGGATTAATTAGGTTTTCCACAGTTGCATTGGTAGCCTGTCATGAATTTCAAAATGGATAAAACTGTTGACCATCCAGCACTGACAGTGGTAAATAAAAATAAGTTCTTAATCACAAAAATCTGGCCATTAGTTTTGGAAGAGTAGTCTCTCAAAGCAAAATCAGCAACAATCTCACATAGTTGTACTCAGTCATGCCTTACAGGTGACGTGCCAGGCTCCTCCATCAGAGTCTTGAGATATAGCCTACCACAGGCAGAAGGGTGGCACAGGAGGGATTGAATCTTCGAGTCCTCAACATTAAAACAATTTAAGTCTCATGCCATCTGGTCAAACATGGGGAAGGAAATCTCCTCCTGATTATCATTCTCTATTCACTTTCAAATGATGAATCAGTGCTGCCCCATATTGAACAACACCTGGAAATGGCTCTGAGAGTAGCAAGGGCACAGAGTGCACACTCAATAATCATCATCGAGACTGGCATGAAATATGAAAAGAGATTTAGCAGGTGGCAGTACATTCATGAGAGTTTAGAAGAATGAAAAGTAATCCTATTGAAGTATACCATATTCTGAGGAGGACTTTTTCTTCCTCCAGTGATCTAGAATAAGAGGGAATAGTGTCAGAATAAGAAATTTCTTATTTAAATTGCATGTGGACCAACCAAACCTCAATTTGAATCTACACTTAAGAGGGTACAAAAATATCTGTCAGGTAATTTTTTTTTCTAAGCACTTCATTATTTTTGGCCGCACAGCTCCATAATTCAGCAATGATGCTACATAGTCCAATAAAAAAAAACTAATAGAATGACGCAAACAGAATATTTCCCTAACAATAGCAAAACAAACCATTTAAATGCATACGTATGCATGATTTTTTTTTGGTATGTGCAAGCCTAATTTATAAAATACAAATTTAAATCAACATGTCCACTTTTCAAGTCTACATTTATAACTGCCATTTACTGAAGCCAATGACTCATGTAAGTATAGCATCATGTGAATTGCTATACTTTCCAACTGTTAATTTCTTACGTTTTACCATCAGGTCTAATTTTCTGTTAGTATGTTTTGGCATCAGATCTAAACTTACTGAGTATAGCAAAAGGGAAACATGGGTTATCTTAGCTCCAACTCTAATTGTGGATTATTCTTTGAAAAATGTATCCAGAAATCAGCACTGAGAACCTGCACTACACTCTATGACAAATATATCCTTCTTTTGATCAGAAAATGAAAACTGCACACGCTGCTCCAGGTGAGTTCTCATCAAAGGTTTTGCTATTTATGGTAAAACATCCTCATTCATGTACTCTAAACCACTTGTAATGAAGGCTTCCCAACTGCTTGTTTCACCTGTATGTTTACTTTTAGTGATTGGTTAACAAGGACACCCAGATTGCACCTTGCATCAATTTAAATAATTATCCTCCAATATCCATATTCAGCTGAATTGCATATGCTTCCAACTCTCTTTGAAGCCTCTCTGTATCCTCCTCACAACTCACATTTCCACCCAGTTTTGAGTTGTCAACAAACATGGAAATATTACATCTTGTCCCTCATCTAAATCATTGATAAATGTACTGAATAAATGGGGTCCCAGCTGCTGCTGTCTGTCAACCCAATCCTCCTCTCTACTCTTGTCAGTCAACCATTTCCAATACATGCCTATAGATTACCTTCAATCACGTGTGCTTTAATGTCACACACTAAATCCTGATGTAGGGTTTAGTAAATGCCATATGGGCGACCATTCCTTGCATCGCTTGTGGATTGGCCCCTCATTCAATTTGCTGTGCTCATTCACTTGTTTTCATGTCATACCTTCCTGGTATTTGCTGGCATCCAATGCTGACAGATATAAATGAGGTCCAGACTTAAGATGGCCCAGATGAAGTCAGGAAATCCACTGGGTACCCTGTCTACCCAGCCACCATCTGCCTTAAACGTACCCTGATTTAAAATTAATTCTAAAGCCTCTATAGTTTATAAATGAACATCCTGCACTATTTCAATAGAGCATCCCAGACCATAATTGGCTCAAGTGATGTTTACAAGAAAAACCCTAAAGAAAAAGATGTGCCCAAAGCAAAAGTGCTTACACATTTAAAGCAATAACAAAATCATATTCTAATTTTGTTGTTGGTTGCATAATTATCAGTAAATACCATTTATTTAATGGGAACTTTAAACAGTTTCATTTTATTGTACGAGTTTTTGTTGAAAAGTTTTGTCTAATTGGTTTCCCTGCATGATATGAATCTGTCTGAATTTAATTGAACAGAGGAGAATGGATTCTGTAAATGGTCATCTCAGTTGCTAGACAGGAACCTGCTGTCTGTCAACCCAATCCTCCTCTCTACTCCTGTTGTGTTGATAACAATCTGTCAATATTCTAAAGTAAATCTGGACTTCAGAATTGCTGTAACAGGAGGAAGCATGAGATTCCCTGACTGTCTTAAGCTTCCCCACTGATCTCTGCTATCTATTTGAATTGATTGACAGCTCATGGTTCTAGTGAATATTCAGCCATCACTCGTCTATAGGTCTACTTGTCTTGGTCTGACTTGTCAAATATCTTGGCCTGTTGCTTGATTCCAAAGAACTAATGTGATGGATGGGGGTGGGCTGAATGCATATTACATATGCTTCCTCAGCTTTATACAACCATTTATTTGCATGTGGAGAGGGTAAGTGAAGGTTAGTGCTTGAGTTATTTTAATCTATTTAATGTTAATTATTTATATTTTACAGCATTTTAATTCATTTCTACAAAAAATTTTTTCAAATTTTCTGACTCTTTAGTCGAAGGTCAGCTTATTTGACCTTTTGTTACCAGAGAGAACAAGCTGAAGAGAGTTGGCTCAGTGAGTGGTGAGTCTGGGCGGTGAGCCAAATCCAAGGCAATCAGGAAACGTCTACGCCAGTTGTGAGGTTCTGGAAGTGAATATAAAATCCCAGTTCCAAATTATAAATTCGGACCCAAGAGAGAGGATGGAAATGGAAAGGATATATTGAAAATTATTCCACATCCACTACCTAAAATTAAAATCATTTTGAATCACAGGATGCAGGAGTGCCACAGGCATTTGTGAATATTTTCCTAATGTAAGGTTGCACCTATGATGGAATGGGCCTCTTCTTGTTAAAGTATACATTTTGTTGCTCAACACTGAAACCAAATTAAAATGGGAGCAAGAAAGTTCACAAAAAAAATTCATCAACTCTGAATTTGCAAGCATTTCAGCACGTACAAAAATCAATGATATAAAGTATTCAAAGTAATTGGAATAAACTCATTAAAATGTAATATAAACAGAAGCAAAATTCTGGTCATGCAAGAAACAAAAATGGATGATCTGGAGATTTTAGTCAACTGTCTGGTCAGCTTATTCATCCATTCGGTTTGATCAGATGTACTTTTCAGCTGTGAGTTCTTAGTTCAGCCTGTTAAAAACCCTTGAGGTCTATACAAGAGGAAATGGCAGACTAGAGTGTTTCACCCGAAATAAGGGAAACAAGAGGAACTCTGTGGTGTCCTGGGAGAAGAGATTATTATTTGGAAAACCCTGATGGGGCAAGATTCTTCGGCAAGACACTGAAGTGATTGATTGGAGGGAATCAGTTTGTGTGTGCCAAAGAGCAACAAATCTCTCTCGGAAACTAACAGGGACCTTCCCGAGCAGTAACTAATTATCGTTAAGCACCAGAGCTTGGTGAAAATTCATAAATGTTAAATTCTAAGTACTGTATTAGAATTGCCAGATACCGGTGAACTTGGAGAAGTGAGATTGGACTGTGAATCAAATAACTTTTCTGATTTTACACACACATTACATACATGTGTGCTTAGAATTAGAAAGGGGTTAAGTTAGGTTAAGTTAATAGTAATCAATTAGAGTTTGATCCTGCTTTCATGTTTAAGATAATTAAAAGCAACTTTTGTTTAAGTAACTATTTGACTTAGTGAATTTCTATTGCTGCTAGCTTTTGAGGTCCTCTGGGCCCATAATGATCATACTTCTGGATATGTTGTAGCAGTTTGATGAGCCTCTCATTGTGTTGTTCTTGCGTGGATCCCTAGGGGATCATGTCATCTATGTTCACATGTACCCCATTTATGCCTTTTATGATGTGCTCCATTGTCCTGTTAATCACTTCCAGAGCTGAGGAAATTCCAAAAGGAATCCTCAGACAGGAGTATCAGCCAAACAGTGTATTAAATGTACAGTATTTTGTGCTATCTTCATACAGTTTTAGTTGCCAGAAGCCCTGGGATGCATCCAATTTAGCAAAAAACTTTGCACTGGCCATGTCACTTGTAATTTCATCCCTGGTTGGAATCTGATAAAATTCCCTCTTTATATTGGCATTCAAGTCTTTTGGGTCCATGCACGCGCATAGGTCGCCATTCTTCTTTTTGACACACAATGGGCTGCCAGTCATCCTATTTTTGCAGAAGAACTGCACTGAGCCCACTATGTGATGCATCTGATGATATCTTGATGGGTCTCGCTGGGTCGTAAAACCTCAGAACTGGTTCCTCTGTGAGCAGTTTCTTTAGTTCCCTCCATGACTTTTCGTGGTCATGATCCCACTCCCATTCAATGTTCTTTTCTGTTCATCTTCTCCATGGAGCCATCACTTCTGAGAGGTTGGATATGAATTTATCCATATAGTTCACCATTCCATTAAACCTCTGTACGTCCCTTTGCATTGTGGTCTTGGCATGTTCCCAATGGCAGATCTGGGATCTGATCTGATGCCCTCACTGCCAACAATATCTCCTATAAATGTTAGTTTTGTCACCCTGAGCTGGCATTTCTCTCTATTCAGCTTCAAGTTTGCTTTCCTTGTTACTTCCAGCACTTTCCTTAGTCTCTCATCATGCTCCATTCTCATGGTTCCGCATATTATGATGTCATCCATTGAGGTATCAATGAATTCACCCAATCTGTGGGCTCCTCCACTTTCTTTATGGCCCCTGCTTGAGCTTTCTCTTAGTAGCGCTGGAACACACCTTGGGGCATACACAAATGGCTGTGCATGCTCTTAAACTGTATCTTATAGGTGATTAGTAGGACGCCAATCACAAGGGTCACCTTGATGGCTTGGGGCGAGTCTTTGATTGGTAGTGTCCTCTGAACAGGAGGTGGACACTGCCTCTCCATACACCTTCCAGGAGAACACACGATTAGAGTGGATAAAAATATGCCACCAATGATACATCCAAGCAGAAAAATTCCATTTGCGCTTCAAAAGAAATTAAAAGCAGAGTTTGAGAGGATGGAAAGACTGAACGTGACTCTGAAGATAGATGAGCCAACAGATGGGTGAGTTCACTCACCATTGTGGGCAAAAAGAATGGAAAGCTTTGAATTTGCCTGAATCCAAGAGATCTCAAGAGATCTAAACAGAGCAATAAAGAGCAAACTTTAAGCTTCCGACACATGAAGAAATCATGTCATAGTTTGCAAATGCGAAGTTTTTCAGCAAGTTAGATGCATCATCAGGATTTTGGCAATTGAAATCGGATGAAGCAAGTTCAAGACTGTGCATGTTGAATAGTCCATTTGACAGATCCAGATTCCTAAGGTTACCATTTGGAATTGCCTCAGCTTCTGAAGTGTATCACAAAACTATCCATATGGTCTATGAGCACCTGGACAGAGTTGATACCTCAATGGATGACATCATAATATGCGGAACCATGAGAATGGAGCATGATGAGAGACTAAGGAAAGTGCTGGAAGTAACAAGGAAAGCAAACTTGAAGCTGAATAGAGAGAAATGCCAGCTCAGGGTGACAAAACTAACATTTATAGGAGATATTGTTGGCAGTGAGGGCATCAGATCAGATCCCAGAAAGGTGTTTGCCATTGGGAACATGCCAAGACCACAATGCAAAGGGACGTACAGAGGTTTAATGGAATGGTGAACTATATGGATAAATTCATATCCAACCTCTCAGAAGTGATGGCTCCATGGAGAAGATGAACAGAAAAGAACATTGAATGAGAGTGGGATCATGACCACGAAAAGTCATGGAGGGAACTAAAGAAACTGCTCACAGAGGAACCAGTTCTGAGGTTTTACGACCCAGTGAGGCCCATCAAGATATCATCAGATGCATCACATAATGGGCTCAGTGCAGTTCTTCTGCAAAAATAGGATGACTGGCAGTCCATTGTGTATGCATCACATTCAATGACAGACACGGAGATGCGATACCCTCAAATTGAAAAGGAGCTGCTCAGCATCACATACGCCTGTGAAAGATTTAATCAGTTTGTGTTAGAACAAGCAATCAGTGTAGAGACTGATCATAAACCCTTGATTGCATGTCCACTTAGAATACAAAGAATGATGATTAGGCTGCAAAGCTATACACTGAATATGGCATACACTCCAGGTAAACTAATGTACATTGCAGAGAATTTGTATGAAGCTGTTGACACGAGAGAGCTTGCAAACACCAAAATGGATGAAGACGTGAATGCCTTTGTGGACATGATCACAAGTGCACTGCTCATATCAGATGCAAAAATGGAGCTCATAAAGTCAAAGACAAACAAAGATGAAATACTGAGATAACTGAGATAAAAACTCTGGGATAGATGGCCCAACTTGAAGCAGGACTGCTCACTTGACGTTGCAGAGCACTGGAACTGCAGGATGGAACTATCAGTGGTTGAAGACATCATCTACAAAGAAAGTAAAATCCTTATCCCAAAGAGTCTGAGATGCTAAAAAGGATATGTGGAGGACATCTCGGAATCGAAAAGTGTATGAAAAGAGCTCGAGAGGTGATGTACTGGCCAAGAATCAACAATGATATAACCAATGAAATGTCAAACTGTACCATACAGACCTTACTAGAAGATAGGCGCTGACCTATTCAAATGTCAAGGGAAGGACTATCTTGTAGTCACAGACTATTACTCCCTGTATCCAGAGGTGTGTAAACTGAACACCACTGCAGACATTGTAATAACAGGTATGAAAGCCATATTCTCCATACATGGTGTGGCAAGCGAGGTCTTCACAGACAACAGTTTTGCAATTTAAAGTTCCAATAATTTGCCAAAGAGTGGGATTTTGAACATACCATATCAAGTCCTCATTTTTCACAGTCCAGTGGTCTAGTGGAAAAATCAGTACAAACAGGTAAAAGACTGATGAACAAGGCAAAAGACAGTGGAACAGACATCTACCAGAGAATGCTAATAGACCACACAATGCCTCTTAAGTGTGGTATGTCACCATCACAACTCCTTCTGGGATATAGGCTAAGATCAAATTACCCATTCAGTAGAACCTCCAAAAAACATAAGAGGTGGAGAAAGTGAGGAAGTTCAAAGAACAACATAAAGAAAAGCAAAAATATTACTTTGATAGAGGAACAAATAACCTACCAGAACTCAACACTGGTGATCAACTAAGGTTAAAAGACAAAACAAACTTATGGACTCAGAAGGGAACTGTCCTTAGTGAAGGCCAACTAAGATCATACCATTCAGACAGATGAAGGTGCCGTTCTGTGAAGAAATTGTTGAGATCTTCAAATAGGACCAGCCACAGAAGATGAAAAGACGGATACTGTTGAACAACCTGAAGGCAGATCTGAGAAGACATCGTCTGAGGCAACAACTCAGATTCAAGGACAATCAATCAGGAGATTGTCAAGACATGCGAATCCTCCTAAGAGACTCATTGAGTAAATTTAAAGACTCCTGTTGTAGAGAGGTAGTGCTATCTTATTCGCTCTTCAAGTATTAGTGTATGTAAATGTGAACACACAAAACAAGTTTAAAAAATGTTAACAACGTTGATAATAATGAAAATGCAAGTTCTTAGTGATAAAGTTAAAATTGCAGAGTTATACAAAGAAAACATGTTAGTTAAAAGTAAGCTACTTTTCTTTTAGGAAAGGGAGATGTAATGATAGTGATTCTGGTTGCAAGGCAACTAGCAATGCTGTACTCTTTGAATAGACTTGGCTGCCACAGAGCAGGAGACACACAGTATGCTGGAGCTGTAATGGAGACTTGCTGCAGCCTCATGGACTGCCTCATTGTGCTGTTCATAACAATTTTAAAGTAAAGAACCTTTTCCTTTATCCACCTTAAGAACTCACATAAGAATACAAGATGAAACCATCTCCTTTTGCATTTTATAATTATGTTTATTTACATCCTATGGTTGGAAGCAAACACTGAGAGCTGTACATCAATCCTCTGATTATTAGCGCAGAACGGTTAGAGCAGCCGTTACAGCAATGCTATTACAGTGCCAGAGAGCAAGGTTCAAATCCGGCACTGCCTGTAGGGAGTTTGTACATTCTCCCCTTGTCTGTGTGGGTTTCCTCCAGGTATTCAGGTTTCCTCCCACCTTTCAAAAGAGTATGGGGATTGTAAGTTGGTGCATTTGGTAGGCACAGGCTCATGAGCCAAAAGGCCTGCTACCATGTCACGAGACAGCATTCTTTGGATGATTATCTCTGGTCAAATTGCTGTCTTGATACTTATTAATAGCTTGTGAACTTAGAACCATTTCTGGACCTTTTGATTCCAGTGAAGTGCGTGATCATTCCAGTGTTTCTTACTGTGAGAGAGTCTGAATTTACATTATAAACATTTGCTCCAGAGATTTTTAATGGATTCCCTTGGCATCTTGTTAGGATATCTTGCAATCTGAACATCAATAGTGATCTTAAAACTATGATTAGCACCATGAGTCATGTAATTCATTTTTGCCTGGTGTTGCATTCTAATATCAGGTGTAGATGCAATACAGAGGCTGGTCTGATTTTGTTGCCATGGTGACTGGAAGCAAGAAACTTAATATGGCTGTGTTATTCATTTTAGACTTTGAAAACCTGCTGCTCGGATCCATGTTGTTAACGATGACATCCATGTATGAAGCATAACAAGCATTTTTCTCTCCTCTCTTTGCTTTGATTCTTATAGAGGTAACTTGAGGGCAAATACATTTTAAGCAAAGTGGTGGTCATCCCCAGGGACACAGGAACATCATCTGCTTCTTCCCTCTCAGTAATGGGATTCAAAAGTTGTGCCTATATTGCAGGGTGTAAGTGTTTAGACATTCTGTTCTAAAACCACTTTCCCTCCATTACTAGTCTTTTGAGTTAGAATGTTAATGGAACCAAATAATTCCTTTAGGAGCATTTTATTACTATTCAAAGACTTTATAGCACTTTAACATTACTGAGTTGAACATTTTCATTTTAATTCTAGCAGATACAAATGTTAAAATCTAACTTTGCCTTCAAGGCAAGAGGAATGATTTCCATCTTTTGCTTTCCATATTTGTGATTGATTTTCAAGTATCATTGATATTGAAGTATCATGAATCCGTTTTCAAGTATCACTGATACCTCTACATATAGAACCCAACCACAAATTATGACAATATAGTTTAATAGCCAGCCACTTCCAGCACCATATCAAGGCATTACTGGATGCAAATGGAAATGTTGAAAGCTTTAAATTCTTGAGCCTGAATTTACCCGCATTAGTTAACTCCTTGCATCTGGTGGTTGTTTTAACCTTTTTTTATGATTCCCCATGGCTTACACACCCTTGGGAGAATAGGAATAACTGTTCGGATCTCACAACAAACTAGCTTGAGTTCATATCAAAAATAAAGATCCTTATATTCACTAGTCTTTATTCCTTGCTAATGTATTACCCCCTCTCCACTTTATGTTGTGCAACAGAGTTTTATGTGGCACATTATTAAATGGCTTCGGAAAATCCAAATCTTTTGCACTCACAGTTTCCCCTCAATCAACTTTTCTTATTACATTCTTGAACATCACCAATAAGTATGTCAAATATAATTAACTTTTCATATTGATGGGTTGATTACATTGAGCTTCTCTTATTGATTAGCTATTTGTTCCTTGATTATAAACTCCAGTACCTTGCCAATAACAGATGTCAATCACACAGGTCTGTAGTTACACAGATATAGTTTTCTTCTCTTCTTCCTTTCTTGAACAATAAAGTCACATTTGGACATATTTGATGAACCGTCACTTTACCAGAATTCTCATTCTTCTAAATTCCAGCAGATACTCACCTTCCTTACCAAGTAATTACCTTCCCATCACAGTTTCAGTCTGAGCAATCCATGAACAGTTTCTAACACAACACACCTCTATCAATGTCTATCCATCACCTTGTGCACTGCCAAACTGAAGCTACCCACAAATTGGAGGAACAACACCTTATATTCCATCTGGGCACTCTCCAACCAGGTGGCATTAACATCAACTTCTCCAATTTCAGTTAAACCTCTCTCTCAAGTCTCTCTTGTTCCTCCGTTTCTTACATGTCTCCACCACATTCCCTTCCCTCTCCTATCAGAGCTACCCTCTTCCCATCACCTCTCAGTGTTTTTCTCTTATACCTTCCCACCTGTATCCATATTTGATTTTTTACCTGTTAACCTGTGCTCCTTTCCTCTCCCCCCCACCCCCCCTCCATCCTCCCACCTTTTTACTGAGTCTCCTGACTGTATTTTGCTCATACCTTGATGGTGGGATCAGGCCCAAAATATTGGTTATGCTTTGCTTCCTATGAAAGGTGCATGACCTGCTGAGTTTCACATTTGTGTATTGCACTTGACTCCAGTGTCTGCAGACTTTCTTGTTTAACATCTCCCCTCTCCCCTGTCCAGGATCTTAATATACAAATAATGATCGGTGATCCATGCAATTCAGCACTTTGTTTTTGTTGCTTAGGATGTACTTTCCACTGTATTTGCCAGGACAAACCCAGATTGGATGACAGATTCATGTTATACCTCAATTTGTCATGGTTTAGGCTTAGAGAATTTAGAGAGTTGATTTTATTCCAGCAGAACCAATTGGCTTCTCAACTTCAAACTACCTAGGTTTTGCAGATCCTCTGTGTTTCTTCTCACTTGACTTAAGCCCTGGGGCAGTGGTAGAGGAGGCAGGGGATTTGCTCTTTTACTGATACTAACTGATTTGTTTTCTTAAATGTGTCACATTTAAATAATTAAGATCCTAGCTATTTTGATAAGCTGTCACATCAATATATTGATCAATATATACAAGGTGGCCCTTATAATGCAGTCAGCCATGTCCTGAATCATTTTGAAAAGGGGGTAGGTGCAGAACTATTGTTAATTTGTCTACTGCCTTTTGGTGTTTGACTTCTATTTGACTTCTTCTTTGAGCTCATCTGAATGTTAGACTGCAGTCAGTATTGATTTGTTCCAAAAAAGGTCATTTTTTCCCAACTGTGCTTAGTGAAACCAGCTGCCTTATACATACCTCCATTCAGTTATCATGGGCTTCACTCAGAAGGTGCTCAACCCTGCCAGTCATTTCATTGTTTCATCTGCTTACAACAGTCCTCATTCCAGCTCTGTTACTTGTTCTGCAAGACTTAGCTTTAATTGTCTCAGCCATTCCCTTCCATTGCACAAGTCTTCCTGTTACAGACTATGATAAGACAGCACATTTACACTTAACTGCTTTACTGGGAGAATGGGAATGTATTTTTAACCTCATTCTAAGGGAACCCCCTTTAAAAAAAAGTGACGACACTACCTCCCAAAACCACTAAAATTAAAGAAAGTTTGGCAGGGAAGTTGAGCAAAGGTTTCAGGTGGGAGAAAAGCAGATCTTAAAGTGGAAGGCAGAACGTCCATACAAAAAAAATTAAACATACATTGAAAAATAGACAAAAGATGCATTTGAACTGCACTAAATAAAAGGAATATAATAAATAAGCCAGGTCTGTGATAATGTAGCCATTACAGAAACAGAGTTTAAAGAAAGGCAGTATTAGAAGCTTAATGTTCCTGGCAATCGTTTCCAGATGAGATAGAAAGAAGATAAAAAGGAGGTAGGTGACAAAGATGGTTTAAAGAAATAACCATGGATGAGAAGGATTGTTAATTTGCAGTAGAGACCAAAAATGGGGCGATCACATGGTAGAGTGTGAGTTGTGGGAGTTTGGAGTGAAAATCTGAGAGGAAATTTCACTTCAACACTAAAACCCTGCAGTGAACTGGGATTCACTGGTAGTGCGTTATGCTGATGGCTGGCTCCACCTCCCAAATCCGCCCCCATCTGGTCATATTGTTTCCTGCCTGAACCCAGAACCCTTCTGAAGACTACTGTGAAACTCTACTCATAGTTATAAGCTAATAAAAGCAGTTGTTCTCCCTCCCAATGTGAGAGCTTTTATTCACGCCACCATTTTATTAGCTTATCCCCGAAACGATGGAAGCGCTACTCAAGCCTGGTATGCTACTGATAGACCCTCTGTCCCCTGATGTGGCCAAGGAGTTCATGTACTGGCTAGACTGCTTCCAGGCCTACCTGAACGCAACCAGAGACATCTTCCACACTGATGAACTCAGGAGGTCCACACGCGTTTCGAGGGTAGGAATGAAAAGGTATGCTGTCAGGGACTGCACTACATATGATGCTGCCATCGAGGTATTGAAGGCTCGGTACATGAAGTCGCAAAACAAGGTCCTAGTGTGGCACCGACTCACTCTACGTCGCCAATGGCCAGGAGAGACCATCGATGACTACCTGCTCGATCTGTGAATGCTTGCCAAGAAGTGCAGGTACGAAGCAGTTATGGGCTGCATTCATGAGGAAGAGCAAATCCGGGACACTCTGACGCGGGGGTCCACTTGAGGTACATGAGACAGTGACTACTCGAGTTGGGAAAGAAGGAACAGGCCAAGGTCCAGAATAACGACCTTGAAGCTAGCGAGGTCACTCAGCCAGGTGACCCCTTCCAAAGACAGACTGCACCTGCTACCCCAGGCCTAACGGCTGCCGCTTCCCATGCTAGGGAGTACTTTGTTGTGGCAAGAGCCAGCATCACTGATCTCATTGCCCCGCTAAAGACTCAGTGGGTTCCAGCTGTGGCAAAAAAGGGCATTGGGTGTGGGCTTGCCATGCGAGGGGAAGCCTGATGAAGTCCATGGCCTGCATCACTCCTGGATCCCATTCCAGCCCCAAGCTGTCTGCCCTGTATTACCCAAGCCCTCTTGCCGATGGAGGGTGGCAGTGAGGAAAGGGAGCAAAAAAAGGCTCAATGGCTATCTTGCCATGACTCAAATTAAAATGCGGCGCCATCATCGTCAGAGGAGGAAAGAGGGTGGCCGTCTTGCCGTGCTATGAGGTCAGTTCCATCTTACCCACGCAGGGCAACCCAGGACTGTGGGGTCCACTTGAGTGAGAAGTACGGAGACTCCAGGGACCTAGCCTCGATGGTCCTAAATCAGGAAAGATCTCACCAGCTCAACAACTCCATAGTACTGTGAAGACCTTAAATTCTACAGGAAGGGGTGAATGCAGTGAACTGGGATTCACTGGTAGTGTCTTGTGCTGATGGTAGTGTCTTGTGCTGATTCACTGGTAGTGTCTTGTGCTGATGGCTGGCTCCGCCTCTCAGCTCCGCCCCCATCTGCTCACGTATAACCCTGGATCCCTGCCTAAACCCAGAACCCAGATCCCTGCCTAAACCCAGAACCTACAATGAAACCCTACCCATACCCAGTGAAACCCTACCCATAGTTATAAGCTAATAAAAGTGTTTGTTCTCCCACCAGTCGTGAGAGCTTTTATTTGTGCTACAAACCTCAAGTCAGTTATGGTGGAGATTTGTATAAACTCTAATGAAAAATCAATGTGAGAGGTAAATAGAACATAGAATTCCAAACCAGCATTCAGGTATACTTCTTAAAAATTCAAATAAGCTCAGCAAGAAGGGTATAATGCTTGAGCAAATGAAGATACAGGGAATTTCAGTGGGAGGAGATTTTCATATTGAAAATAAATTTCAGAACCAGGATTTATTGTCATGAGTAAGTCATGAAATTCGGTGTTTTGTGGCAGCATCGTGGTGCAAGCATACACATTATGGCCATTTTACGACATTACTATAAACATTAAAATTATAACAATACTAATGCATGAAAAGTAAGGCAGTGTCCATGGTTCAGATTATTCAGGAATCTGATGGCAGCGGGGAAGAAGCTGTCATTATGCCATTGAGTGCTCGTCTTTAGGCTCCTGTTCCTTTTATCCGATGATAGCAGTGAAGAGGGCATGGCCTGGATGGTGGGGATCTTTTTAGGATAGAAGCTGCTTTTTTTTAAGACACTGACTCATGTAGACGTCCTTGATGGAGTGAAATCTACCACTTGTAATATCGTAGTCTAAGTTAACAACCCTCTGGAGTTTATTCTTGTCCTGAGAGTTGGGGCCTCCATACCAGACAGTGAGACAATCTGCCAGAATGCTCTCCATGGTACACCTGTAGAACTTTATGAGAGTCTTCGGTGAGTACTGAATCTCCTCAGATACCTCACTAAATATAGCCGCTGGCGAGCCTTCTTTGTGATGCATCAATGTGGACGCTTCAGGACAGATCCTTGGAGGTATGGACACTCAGGAATTTGAAGTACTTGACCCTCTTCATTACTGAGCCCTCGATGAGGACTGGTTCGTTTTCCCCTGACTTCTTCCTGAAGTCCGCTATCATCTTCTTGGTTTTGGTGACATTGAACACAAGGTTGTTGTCATTACACCATTCAACGAGCTGATCTATCTCCCTCCTGGACGCTTCCTCATTGCTGCTTGTGATTTGGAATTGATGTTAAGGAAAAGAGCAAAGATAAAACAGGAGTAAAAAATTCTAAACTGGGGAAAGATTTATTGGTTTAACAAAAATCTACTTGAAGGAGCCATTGTTAATGGAGAAGGGTTCAGAGAGCTCATTGCTGTATCTGACCCGACCTTGTTGGTTTTCGTGCAGTTGGATAATCATGTTGAGGAACTTTGGGGGACATCCGATGCGCTCTAGTATTTGCCAAAGCCCTTTCCTGCTCACGGTGTCGAAGGCTTTGGTGAGGTCAACAAAGGTGATGTAGAGTCCTTTGTTTTGTTCTCTACACTTTTCTTGGAGCTGTCTGAGGGCAAAGACCATGTCAGTGGTTCCTCTGTTAGCGCGAAAGCCGCACTGTGATTCTGGGAGAATATTCTCAGCGACACTAGGTATTATTCTATTTAGTAGAATCCTAGCGAAGATTTTGCCTGCAATGGAGAGCAACGTGATTCCCCTGTAGTTTGAGCAGTCTGATTTCTCGCCTTTGTTTTTGTACAGGGTGATGATGGTGGCATCACGAAGATCCTGAGGCAGTTTACCTTGGTCCCAACAAAGCTTGAAAAACTCATGCAGTTTGGCATGCAGAGTTTTGCCGCCAGCCTTCCAGACTTCTGGGGGGATTCCATCCATACCTGCTGCTTTGCCACTTTTCAGTTGTCCGATTGCCTTATATGTCTCATCCAGGGTGGGAACCTCATCCAGCTCTAGCCTTAGGGGCTGTTGAGGGAGCTGGAGCAGGGCGTGAAGCAAGGCTGTGTTCTCGCACCAACCCTCTTTTCAATCTTCTTCAGCATGATGCTGAACCAAGCCATGAAAGACCCCAACAATGAAGACGCTGTTTACATCCGGTACCGCACGGATGGCAGTCTCTTCAATCTGAGGCGCCTGCAAGCTCACACCAAGACACAAGAGAAACTTGTCCGTGAACTACTCTTTGCAGATGATGCCGCTTTAGTTGCCCATTCAGAGCCAGCTCTTCAGCGCTTGACGTCCTGCTTTGCGGAAACTGCCAAAATGTTTGGCCTGGAAGTCAGCCTGAAGAAAACTGAGGTCCTCCATCAGCCAGCTCCCCACCATGACTACCAGCCCCCCCACATCTCCATCGGGCACACAAAACTCAAAACGGTCAACCAGTTTACCTATCTCGGCTGCACCATTTCATCAGATGCAAGGATCGACAATGAGATAGACAACAGACTCGCCAAGGCAAATAGCGCCTTTGGAAGACTACACAAAAGAGTCTGGAAAAACAACCAACTGAAAAACCTCACAAAGATAAGCGTATACAGAGCCGTTGTCATACCCACACTCCTGTTCGGCTCCGAATCATGGGTCCTCTACCGGCACCACCTACGTCTCCTAGAACGCTTCCACCAGCGTTGTCTCCGCTCCATCCTCAACATCCATTGGAGCGCTCACACCCCTAACGTCGAGGTACTCGAGATGGCAGAGGTCGACAGCATCGAGTCCACGCTGCTGAAGATCCAGCTGCGCTGGATGGGTCACGTCTCCAGAATGGAGGACCATCGCCTTCCCAAGATCGTATTATATGGCGAGCTCTCCACTGGCCACCGTGACAGAGGTGCACCAAAGAAAAGGTACAAGGACTGCCTAAAGAAATCTCTTGGTGCCTGCCACATTGACCACCGCCAGTGGGCTGATAACGCCTCAAACCGTGCATCTTGGCGCCTCACAGTTTGGCGGGCAGCAGCCTCCTTTGAAGAAGACCGCAGAGCCCACCTCACTGACAAAAGGCAAAGGAGGAAAAACCCAACACCCAACCCCAACCAACCAATTTTCCCTTGCAACCGCTGCAATCGTGTCTGCCTGTCCCGCATCGGACTGGTCAGCCACAAACGAGCCTGCAGCTGACGTGGACTTTTTACCCCCTCCATAAATCTTCGTCCGCGAAGCCAAGCCAAAGAAGAAGAAGACTTGAAGGAGCAATAGAGGCATTTATGAGGAGTCAATTAATTCAGCAGAAACATGTTCCATCGAAGACAAAGGCAGAACATTGAAATCTAGAACTCCCTGGATGACAAGGATAAAAAGAGAAGTGAATGTCAAACACCAAGGGTTTAATACAGGAGAAAGTTTGGAAGAGTATATTAAGTATTGGAATTAAATTGAAATAGAAAATAAGAAAGCAAAATGGGGATAGCAAAATACTCCTAACTAAAATTAAAGAAAATCTAAAGATGTGTTGTAAGAGCAAAAAGAACATCATAATTAGAGTAGAGATTATGAAGGATCTTAAAAGGTATTCTGTATGTGGAGGTACAGGGTATGGGTCAGGTTGTTCATGCCTTTATAGATGGATGGAATGATCTTGATATTTTAGTTGTCATGAATGCTTATGGAATGCAGAAAAGGAAGTATCTATTTTGGTGTATAAGTCAAATCTGGAAACCCCACCGCTGGCGCCACCATAACCTACCCAGACATTTTACAATTGTAGAGCCCAAGTTCACCCCTCCTGCTCGTTAGGCCTTTTCCGTTCCTGCTCGGTAGGCCAAGGTTCCCTCTCCTATTCAGGAGAATGAAGTAGCCACTCCTGCCTAGTAGGCCAAGGTCCCATTCCTGCCAGTGAATGAATAAGTATATGCTGTTCCTGCATTAACCACACTTTGGTAGCGAGGCAACTTCTTCAATGCACCTGATGTTGAGAATGGAGTCACTGTCACTAACACTGGCTGCAGCCGATGCTGAAGATTTGTTCCCAGCTCCATTTGGCATCTTCCCGGCTCGAAGTAAAGGTTTTTTTTAAACTTGCTTGCTTAATTTACAGCTTTGTTATTGGCGATTGGGGTGTTGTAACAAAGTTTGGGATGTTGCTGGAAGGCCTGGACACCCCAAAAATTGCGATCAACTTATATGTCAAATTTGTGATAACACCATTAAGATAAGGTTGAAAATGAGGTCGTGATGTATCTGCCGGTCAACCTATATGCCAAAAAAATACAGTATTTATGGTCTAATCATTCTGAAAATATATAAATCACAAGGCTTGGATGAAACATATCCAACTGTTAAAAGAAGCAAGGGAAGAAACTGGACATTCTGATGATGAATTTTGAATCCTCTGTGGCTACAGCTAGGGTGGTGGAGGATTGGAGGGCTACTGAAGTCACACCAATGTTAAAAAAAATGAATGGAAGGGATAAACCAACTAATAACAGGTTAATTATATGGGTCTGGGCCGTGAATCAATACAAGGATTAAATCTCTTGATCTTATCCTTGTGAATCTACTGAATGCAGACTCATCTTTGTATCAAGGTATTGGTAGAAGTAATAATGCACAGATACTTTATTCATATTAAGGACACACCCATCATGTAATGAGATATCACATCATATTCAATGGAATAGACTCAAAACAGACCTGGCAACTCAAAGCAAGATACATGGACCACCATCAGCAGTAGAAACATACACTAGTATCATCTAGAATCTCGTTTCCCAGCTTATCCCTCTATCTACCATGACTATAGAGCCAAGGTATCACTCCTGGTCCAATGAGATGAACAGAAGGGGATGCTGGAAGCAGCACAGAGCATACCTAAAATAACATGCCAACCTGCTGAAGCTGCAACATAGAACTGCGTGACTGCTAAACAGCAAAGTAAAAGAAGACAAGCTAAGTGATCCCACAACCAATGGATTAGATCAGAACTTTGAGGTCCTGCCACATCTAGAATAGACAATGTTGAACAACTAATAGAGAGAGTACGTGCCAAGGACATACACATCCTCAATGATGGCAGGGCCCAGAAATCAAGTTTAGCCAGAAGTGCCAAGTGATTCGTTCTGAGTCCCCACCATCATAGAAGGTAACTGTCAGCATGTGATATCAAGAAATGGCTGAGGTCGCTGCTGGGACTGGACAACATCCCAGCTATAGTAGTGAAGACCAGTGTTTCAGAACTAGCTGTGCTTCTGTCTTGTTATTCCAGTGTAGTAAAAGCACTGGCAGCTATTGAACAATGTGGAAAATTACTCAGCTATGTCCTATTTATAAAAAGCAGGATAAACTCGACTAATGAGCGCTCAATTATCAGTAAAGTCATCATTAGGATTGTCAATCTCACCAATGATCAACTCAATGATTTGGATTTTGGAAGGATCCTTAGTCTAAACATGGATTAAAGAGCTGAATTTGAAGGGTGAGGTGAGAGTGATGGCCCATTAAACCTTTTTGGCTAAGTAATACATCAATGAGCTCCAGTAAAACTGGGCAATGGGCTTCAAGATGAAAATACTCTAAGGATTGGTCATACCTCACACAAAAGAAGATGGCTGTGGTCAAGTTAATTTGTCTTAAAATATCTAGCTGTGAGAAGGGATTTTCTGCTGGCAGACTAACACTTAATCTCTAACATGCATACAGCTGTGCCAGGAACGATAGGATTGCAATGAGAAGAAAGATCAATTAGCTCCATGCAAGGGGAGCATGAAAGCAATGTTATGGGGTTCATTAAAGAACCTGGCAGTTGTGGGGAAGAAACTGTCTTTCAGCCTTTTGTTGCATGTGTTTACATTCTTAATCCTTCTCCTTAATGGGAGGAGGGAGAAGAGAGTGTGTCAGGGTGTCTTTCAGTATGTTGGTTGTCTTTCCTAGGCAGCAGGAACTATGTATGGAGTCCATGGAAGGGAGGCAAGTTTGGGTGATGTTCTGAGCTGCATTCAATGCTTTCTGTAGCTCCCGAACATGACCAGAACAACTTCCATTCCACACCGTGATGTTTCCAGCAAATATGCTTTCGATGGTGCAGCTGCATAAGTTGTTGAGGAATGAGGAGAAACATCCCAAAAATTCCCTAGTCTTCGGAGAAACTGGAGGAGCCCTTTCTCGACTGTCATGACAATGACGTTCTAAGGTTTATTCCTTAAAGCTTAAAGCTATCCACTCTCCTGAATTCAGCACCATTAAAATGTGGACAGGGATGTAGACTTGCCACGGCCTCCAGAAGACGATGATAATCTCCTATATCTTATTGATGTTGAGAGAGTGTTTTTTTGTTTTGGCAGCACGCCACTAGGCTTTCAATCTCTTTCCTGTATTCCAACTCATCATTATTTGATATCTAACCCACTACAGTGATGTCATCAACAAATATGGGACAATGTTCTTGGCCCAACCAAATACTTCATCAATCAAAACATTTGCAATTCCTCAGCCAAAGAAAAATTCATTCAGTCCCACACATGTAACAGTCATTAAACAAAAGTGACATTTGTGGAAAGACAGTGAGTAAAATCATATCAACCTATTTTTATCTAGTAAATAATTTGGGTCATGAATGTATTACCTCAGGTAGTTAAGGCTCATTCATTGATATGGAGGCCGTTTAATTGGTGTGTTTGTAAATACATGGATAAGTGTCAGAAAGGAAAGAATTAGCAATTAGCAGGACTGGTGTGTGAGGCAGGTGAACATGGCCAGCTGGATTGTTTTGACATAGAGCTGACATGCGCTGAAGGGTTGGAATTCCAAGATAATTTCATTTGAGCAGATAGAATACAGGATGCTTTGTCATTCTCCATGATCTATTTTACACTACTGGAAATGATAAATTTCACCAACTCATTGTTATTTTATGCTATTATATACTGTGCCATTTAAATCACAAGTATACCCTGAAATACTTGACAATTTTTTTTAAAAAGACCTGTCTCTGTTTCAATGCAAATGTTAAATAAGCATTTCATACTGCTCAAGTTAATATATCCATGGTTGAATAAGAAGATTATGGATGGAAATGGATTAAAATAAGTCTCTTTAAATAATGTGATCAAAATGAGCAAGGATGAAGAATTTGGGGAGTTTTAGGGAATAGCAACAATGAACCCAAATAATCATCTAGTGAAAGAAAATGGAATACAAGATTTATCACCTGAAATGTTGATTAAAAAGATTGTAAGAACTTTTGTAATTATATGAAAGGGACGTAAATATTATTTTAAGTATGTTTTTAGAAGCAATATCAAGAGAAATAACAGGAAATATGGTTGAGACATTAGACATTTTACAATTGCCCTCACTGCAGTAAAAACAAATGGAAGACAAAGTATTTAATATCAATAAAGAGAAAGTACTTGGTCAATGAGGAAAATTACAACCAAATAAATCTCAACTCTGGGATCTGTAGAGGAGGCTGTAGAGAATTAGAATGATCTTTCAAAATTCTTCTGTTCAGAGAATAGACCCCCAATCAATGTGAATTGCCAAGAACATCTCCTCCACAATCTCCATCAGTATCGGAACACCATTGGGTTGTATACATAGCCCCCTGCTCTACTCACTTTATACCTACAACTCCATGGCTTGGTACGACAACAAAACCATTCACAAATTTGCTGAAGATTTCACAGTAATAGGCTGTATTAAAAAGGGCAATGGGTCAGCATATAGGAGGGAGATTGAAAATTAGGCTGAATGCTTGACTAACCACAACCTCGCACTTAATGTCCCCAAAACCAAGGAGCTGATTGCAGGTTAGAATAGCTCAATGGTAGAGGCTTGAAAACCTGAGGTTGTGAGTTTGTCTCTCACTGGGGCTGCCTTTCTGTGAGGGAACTGGACAAAGTGGTGTCTCTGTCTTCCTTACAGTAGACAAAGTTAAAGAATTTCATGTATGTAACATTCTAAATGTAGTATTATGTGACAATAATGGAACCTTTATTATAAAGTCTACAATCAGACCCTTGGTTTTGGGGACATTTGGGGACTTTTAACCTTTATATCCCCAAAACCAAGGAGCTGATATCAGAATAGGTCTGTGGCGGGCATTGCATTGGCATTGGCAAATCAATGATAAGGTCAAAAGACCATGTCAGTATATTTAACTTTTGAAATAACCTCTGAAGATTGATTTACTTTTCTCATACCATTGTGACTTTTTTTCTTTGTAGATTCTTGGAGACTTAGGCTTCTAACATTAAAATCTGTTCTGACCAAGATAAAAGAAATGGAGTTGTACTACCCCCCATGATTATATTATTGGTAGGGATTTCCACCAGGTAAGAAGAGGAACTTGGGTCTTGCGCTATATGTATCGACTTGATAATGATTGCATAATATTTAATTTCATTCAATATTCAACAGAAAATGAAGCAATCTATATCTATTCCATGTAAGGTATGGACACCATTTTAAGCATGTGGTAATATGTGGCCAGTAGCATTTTGTTACACAACTGCCTGGAAATGATTATTTCTAACAAATGAAAGTCCAACCATCTTTCTTGACATTCACTGGCATTACACTTTCAGCACATAATCAACAATCGGTGTGGCAAACTGGACCCTACTGACCAGAAACTCAATGAATGAACCACATGAACACTATTGCTCCTACAGTAGATCAGAATCAGGACATCATCCTCAAGTCAGAAGCATGAATGAATAGTCTCCATTTGTTTAGGTAAGTGGACCTCCAACAACATTGAAGAAACTTGATGCTATTGAGAATAAAGCTGTCAGTTTGATTGCTACCCAATTTTTGCAAATATGCCTTCCATTAGTGCACTGTGGTTGTAATGTGTATTCTTTACAAAATGCTCTTGCATTACTCACCAAGGCAACACCAGCACTTTTCAGACCTGCAACCCTTACCAGCAAGAAGAGCAACGGTAGGAAATACAATGGAACACCAACATCTGCAGATTCCTCTCCAAGTCACATACCTCCTTGACCTGGAAAAATGTTAATGCCTTACATATACTTTGTCCTCTGCAACATCGCCACTGCATTCACAAGGGCAATAAATATTGGCTTTGCCAATGATGTCAACATCCTGAAAAATGAATATATTAGAAAATTGCACAGAACGCCTGGGACACATTGTGGAATGAACTATTCAGCACCTTCATGTGAGCATCATACTGTGTACAGCTCCTGCTTCTCTATTTTGATTGAATTGTGTTGCTTGGTGAGCTGTTGAGAGTTGGATTGTTTAGGGGATGCCCATGTTTGCAAGGGATGCCTTTTGTTTCTCACCGAACTACTGACAAATAGGGAAGTTATCCACCAGCATTTAATCAAAGCCTAGGAGTTGTAATAAATTGCTTCTAATTTATAGCATTTGCAATTCAGCTCTTTTCCTCACCTTCTAGGGATTAAAATTATAGCCTTCTTCTAGTTAGCAATGCACAATGTTCACAATAAACCCATATAGATAATGATATACAACACCCCAATCAGCTTGATCTTGAAATGTAGCAATCCTTTTCAATCCTATAAGTTCCTCAGAGCAATAAACTAGCAAACTCATCATTCATATAAGCATCAAAGTGACAGGCTTTTCTCAGAAGTTGACTTCAGCAGTTTTCTCTTGTGTCTCTGAGCTACTTAATCACGACAAGAAGTGCCAAGCACAGATATACAGGAAGCAAAATGATTAGGGCTTAAGGATGATTTATGTTTAATCAATAAGTATCAATAGAAAACTAATGTTCCATATCACTTACTTTATTTTATTCTCCATTATGTTCTATATTGCTGACTTTAATCAGTAGTATTCCATCAACTAAATTAACTGCAACAATACAGACAACCAACACCGTGATTGTATACCTGCAATTTCTTATGCGGCAAGTCTATGAATAACAACAGTTGTTTCAGGAGATTCTAAACCAACATTGAGGGTTTCCACACAAGAGGGATTTCTCACTGCTACATGTTTGTGGCTTGGCTTGAAGTGTTCACCCCTCAATCCATCTTCTGACCCATTCAATGCCAACCTGTGCATCAGCTTGAACTGTTACAATGCTCATTAGTTACCATTGATGTCATGCAGCATTCTAAAGGGTTCAAGGTTCAGTCTTGTGTATTGCGAACATGAAGAAAGTCTATTTTGGGTAGACCTCATTGTTGTTTAAGCAAGTCCCTCAGCAGAAGCAACAACAGAGGTTGTGTAATGTTAAAGGTTCAGGAAATGATTTGTTGATGTTACATTCATTGCAACAGATGGCTCAGGATGATAGGTGAGTTTTGTGATCATCTGGTCCTTTAGCTGATCATTAATATATTTTGCAATAGCTAATTGCTGCAGAGAGAGAGAGAGAGAGAGAGAGAGAGAGAGAGATGTGGTTTGAATTAAGGACTATAATTTTCTGCAGGCTTTAAAAGAGAATTGACTCTTTTAGGAGACCCTTTGTATCCTATGCACTTAAAGGCATCATCCCCTATTAGTCTGAGAAGTAAGGCTGAGCACATCGTTGCTCTGGATACTTTTCTCTCCCTCATGTTTCTCTTGCTCCTGCTGCTATCTCAGCTCCACTTCAGAGACCTCAGGGTCTATGCTGCACATATAATTGAAGACTCCATATCTACTTGGAGTACGCTGAAACTCTTGCCAAATTCTTATTACTATGATCAATCTCATCCCTCATAGCTGGATTGATCCAAGCATCAAACCTTCAGCGCTTTATATCCTGACACTGTTACTTTGGTGTCTCTTCACATAACTATATTCAGATGCTGTATTTGGAGAGCACAGTGGTATGAGTCATTGTGGAGGGAGAAGGAGCTCCTACCTCCTTGGTGATTTATACATGAGTCCATCTATCTTGGCAGTGTCATCATATGTGATGAGTGCGTCATAGACTGGTAAGAGAAATTCTCTGTTCAAGATTGGAAGAGGCTCTAGGAAGTAGTGAAGGAAGTTTGGATCAACTCCCAAACTTCCCTGCCCTCCACGGACTCCATTTACCTTACTCACTACCTAGGAAGGCCAGCCAAAATACAGAATCCCATTGTGGACAAACTCTATTCTCTCTCCTCCCATCTGGGAGTAGAATTAAGAGTATCAAAGCATGTGCCAACAGATTTAAAGTTAGTTTCCCACAGCTATCAGACTCCTAAATGAACCCTATAACATTGCTATCATGCTGCACTTGCTTGATGCTAATTGATTTTCCTTTTGATTGTAATCCTATACTGTGTAAGTCATGATCTTTACATGTTTGTATAAATGTTAAAGATAGATTCTTCAGTGAAGAGTTTTTCTCACTGTATTAGTCATTCTGCGGCAAATAAACTTCAACTTAAAAACTTAAAAATATCCTGTAGATGGACACCCTCAAGAAGAATGGATCACTTCTCCATCTCAGCAAAATAACTTTTACCATTAGGAAAATCTTTTGATGATCCATAATGACTTACAAAGTGAGTGAAAACCTTTCCTCTTCATATAAAGGTATGGGACATTAAGGGAAGCTTCATGTCAACATGAGCACCACCAAATGCTGCCTACACTCATGGGAAACTAGCCATGCTGGCAAATCATAGTCCGCAAGATGCCACATATTTCTCATTGAAATCAAAATAGATTAAATAATTACTGCATGAGGCTCTGTTTGGGTGACCTCTGATGCAGAAGTGAACAGCAAATTGAGAAAGATGGCTGAGATCTGATTGGAAAGATATTTTGATGAGGAAGCTGATGGTAAAAGTGACTGTAATGATAGTGATCATGTTTGCATTGCTAATAGCAATGACGTAAGGATCATAGTTCCTGTTTGATTATACTTGGCTGACAGCAGGAGGCTGGCATAGAACGAGAGACTGCTGTATGAGAGATCTGTAATGGAGTCTTGTAGCCTCAAGGCATGCCTCATGGGCTTCTTTCAACAATTTTAAAGTAAAGAACCTTTTCCTTCATCCATGTTTTGTCTCACTTACACAAACGAATACAAGATGAAACATGGTGTCAGAAGTGGGATGAAGGAAATTTAAAGGAAATACTTTAAAAGGAAAAATCTAAAGTCAGCAACTGATCAGTGAAAGCAAAAGTAGCTCTCCACAACTTAGCAAGAAAAAGAGAAACTAATGAAGTGGAAAAATGGAAGGATTACATCCACCAACAAAACTTCAGTTGACAGGTAATGTGACTGAAAATTGGAACAGATTCAAACAACATTTTGGATTGTATTTAGTGGCAGTCAGAGCTGATAGGAAAAGTAATAAAGTGAAAGTGTCAGTTTTCTTACATGTCGTGGGTGATGAAGCCCTGAAGGTGCGTAATAACTTCACATTTGCTGCTGAAGGAGACAAAATACAACCAGAAAAAATAATGGAACAGTTTGAGGCATAACATGATATTTGAGAGGCACAGACTTTTAATGTGAAAAGAAAACGGAACAAAGTATTGATTAGTATGTGACTGAATTGAGAAACAAGCAGAACGTGTGAAATTTGGTGGACTGACAGACTTGTTGATAAAAGACAGACTTGTTTGTGGTATTCCAGATAATAGTCTAAGGGAAAGACTGCAAAGAGAGCAATATCTAGACCTGGAAAAAGCCATAGCACTCTGTAGGGCTACAAAAACTGTAAAATTGCAGGCAAAAGAGCTGTTCATGGAAACTAGCCACAGCGTGGATGCAGTGAGCAAGAACAGACAAAAACCATTTAACAAAGAGCGCATGAAAGTGAAAAGAGAGGCATGGCCAGCAAACAAAAATGAAAGGGACAATTGAAAGCCATGTTGTTGATGCGGTACACAACACCTACCAAAAAAGTGTCCAGCATATGGTAAAAGATGCTATATGTGCAACAAGGGCAACCATTATGCCCGTTGCTCCAGGAACCAACTGCAACAAAGCAAGATTCATACTCTAGATGAAAGGGGGATACAGGAATTCTATGCAGATGTTATGACTGAAGACAAGAAAGATAAAAGAGACTGGATGTTGAGATTAAAAGTGAATGACGTATACATTACAGTTAAATTGGATACTGGAACTCAAATTAATGTAATATCACAGACTGATTTTAGAAAGATTAGACCGAGACCAAAGATGTATAGAACAAAAGTGAAGGTGACAGGATATTCAGTTACCGATATACCAATGCAAGGTCAAAGTGAAACATAAGGACAGAGAGCACATGCTAGCATTCATTGTGGTACAAAAGGATGTACAGGCCATATAAGGTTTAACAGCCTGTGAGAAACTGAACCTGGTAAAAAGAGTCCTAATTGTGGAAAGTGAAGGAGACACAGTCTATGATGAACTCATGAAAGAGTACAATGACCTATTTCAGGGTCTAGGCTGCCTTGCAAGAGAACACAAGATCAGTGTGGATATACGTGTGCCACTGATAATACATCCATGCAGAAAAGTTCCATTTGTGCTTCAAAAGCAACTTAAGGCAGAGTTGGACAGGATGGAAAGCCTGAACATGATTCATAAGATAGATGACCCAACGGAGTGGGTGTGTTTACTCGTTGTTGTGGACAAAAAGAATGGAAAGCTTCGAATTTGCCTGGATCCAAGAGATCAAGACAACAATAAAGAGAGAACACTTTAAGCTTCCGACACGTGAATAAATCATGTCACAGTTTGCAAATGCAAACTTTTTTGTCAAGTTAGATGCATCATCAGGATTTTGGCAGTTGAAATTGGATGAAGCAAGTTCAAGACTGTGCACGTTCAATAGTCCATTGGGCAGATACAGATTCCTAAGGATATCATTTGGAATTGCCTCAGCTCCTGAAATGTATCACAAAACCATCCATACGGTCTATGAGCAGCTGGATGGAGTTGATACCTCAATGGATGACATCATAGTATGGGGAACCACGAGAATGGAGCATGATGGGAGACTAAGGAAAGTGCTGGAAGCAACAAGGAAAGCAAACTTGAAGCTGTGAAATGCCAGCTCGAGATGACAGAACTAACATTTGTAGGAGATATTATTAGCAGTGAAGGCAATAGACCAGATCCCATAAAAGTGTCCGCCATTGGGAACATGCCAAGGTCACAGTGCCAAAAGGACATACAAAGGTTTATGGAATGGTGAACTATATGGGTAAATTCATATCCAACCTCTCAGAAAAGATGGCTCCATTGAGAAGATGAACAGAAAAGAACATTGAATGAGAGTGGGATCATGACCATGAAAAGTCATGGAGGGAACTAAAGAAACTGCTCACAGAGGAACTAGTTCTGAGGCTTTACGACCCAGTGAGACCCATCAAGATATCATCAAATGCATCACATAGTGGGGTCAGTGCAGTTCTTCTTCAAAAATATGATGACTGGCAACCCAATGTGTATGCATCACGCTCAATGACAGACGCGGAGATGTGATACCTTCAAATTGAAAAGGAGCTGCTCAGGATCATGTACGCTTGTGAAAGATTTCATTAATCAGTGTAGAGACTGACCATAAGCCCTCGATTGCATTTTTCCAAAAGCCATTAAATGAATGTCCACTGAGTATACAAAGAATGATGATTAGGCTCCAACACTATACATTCTGCGTAAGGTCATTTTCACATCAGACACCTTGTCTGGAGCTGTTGACATGAGAGACCAGGCAAACACCAAAATGGATGAAGACATGAATGCCTTCATGGACATGATCACAAGTGCAGTGCCCATATCAGAGGCAAAAATAAAAGATGAAACATTGAGACAACTGAGAAAAAACATCCTGGATGGATGGCCCAAAATGAAACAGGACTGCTCACATGACATTTCGGAGTACTGGAACTGCAGGGGCGGAACTGTCAGTGGTTGAAGACATCATCTACAAAGGAAGCAAAATCCTTATCCCAAAGAGACTGAGAAAAAAGATGCTAAAAATGATCCATAGAGGACATCTCAGAATCGAAAAGGGTAAGAAATGAGCACGAGAGGTGATGTACTGGCCAAGTATCAACATTGTTATAACAAATCTTATAACAATATGCTGGAAATATCAAGCAAGCAATCCTACAGAACCATTAAAGCCACACTCAGCACCATATAGACCTTACCAGAAGGTAGGTGCTGACCTATTTATATGTCAAGGGAAGGATTATCTTGTAGTCACAGACTTTTATTCCCTATATCCAGAGGTGTGTAATCTTAACACCACCACTGAAGATGCTGTAATAGCAGGTATGAAAGCTATAATCTCCAGACATGGCATGGAAAGCAAGGTCTTCACAGACAATGGACCCCAGTTTTGCAATTTAAAGTTTGCCAAAGAATGGAATTTTGGACACACCTCATCAAGTCCTCATTTTCCACAGTCCAATGGTCTAGTAGAAAAATCAGTACAGAGAGTGAAAAGACTGATGAACAAGGCAAAAGATAGTGGAACGGACTTCTACCAGAGCATGCTAGTATACCACACATTGCCGCTCAAGTGTGGTATGTCACCAGCACAACTCTTTATGGGACATAGGCTTAGATCAAACCATTGAGGAAATTCAAAGAACAACAGATAGAAAAGCAAAAGTATTACTTTGACAGAGGAACAAAAAATCTACCGGAACTCCACACTGGTGACTTAGTAAGGCTAAAAGACAAAACAAACTTATGGACTCAGAAGGGAACTGTCCTTAGTGATGTCCAACCAAGATAATACACCATTCAGACAGATGAAGGTGCTGTTCTGCAAAGAAATCGTCGAGATCTTCAAGTGGGACCAGCTACAGTAGGTGGAAAGACGGATACTGTTGAACAACCTGAATGCACATCTGAGAAGACATCATCTGAGGCAACAACTCAGATTCACGGACAATCAATCAGGGGATTGTCAAGACACGTGAAGCCTCCTAAGAGACTCATTGAGCAAATTTAAAGACTCCTATTATAGAATGAAGTCGTGCTATCTTATTCGCTCTTCAAGTTTTAGTATATGTAAACAAGTTTAAAAAATGTAAGTTCTTGGTGTGAAAGTTAAAATTGCAGTTATACAAAGAAAAGATGTTAGTTAAAAGTAAGCTACTTTTGTTTTAAGAATGGGAGATGGGGTAAGGACAGTGATTATTTTGCATTGCTACTAGTAATGTTTTAAGGATCATATTCCCGTTTGATTATACTTGGCTGCCAGCAGGAGGCTCACACAGATAGAGGAGCTGTTCTATGAGTAATCTGTAATGGAGGTCGGCATGCCTCATGGTGGGTGCTTACAACTTTAAAGTAAAGAACCTGTTCCTTCATCCATGTGTTACTCTGATGACTTTCAGTTGTATAAAACCTTGAGGGGATCTGTTGGTTCCAGGAACAGAGAAGCCATAATTCACACACACAAATACAAGATGAATCAGTGACCTTGACTTTCAAAGGGAAAGCAGCTCAGGCATGAGAACTTGGTTGAGGTCTTCCTGTGGATTGGCTTATATCTCAATGAATACTTGAATTTGCAAATGCTGTAAATTGTTCATCCAAGAGGAAGAAAGAGGATGTGGTATCTCTGAACCTATCCGGGAGTAGATGGGCATATCTGTGTCTTCTGGTCTCTAAATCCATATAAATATTTTCAGGAAAGGTTTGCTACCTGTTGTATCACTGTGACACTAATTAACTGATCATCTCAGCAGCTTTATGCTGCAGGAAGCACTCACAATTAGTTTGAGCATACTGTATGGAAGATGTCGGAACAGCCTGAGGCTGCCTTTTCAGTTCACCCAATGTCAGCAGATTACCTCTTTAAAAGTGAAAAATATGACACGTCAGCGGGATGTTCTTCGACTTCAAGCAATGCAAGTCTGAAGGTTGTGGTGTGGAGAATTGCTTTATGGTTAATGACAGTGTGAATAGTGACATTAACAGTCTGTCCGATACCAGGAAGTGTCTGATCACGAGAGTCAATCACAGTTGAAAATATCCAGTCCATTTTTGTGACCTCACCCAGAAAATTCTGATGGCTTGGTCTTAAAGGAGTGGGACAGAGTTTTGATTGCATAGCTTTGAAAAAAAAGAGCATCGATCTATTTTCTATACAATAGAATTAAATTGGTTTTGCCGCACAAAACAATCCATTTCATACAAACAGCTGTACCCTCTGCTGTTGTTCCAGATGACTCTCTTCCCTGCTTATGTCAATATTCAAAGTATGAAAAGAAATATTGATAGAAACTTTTGGCTATTTAACAATTAATATTCAGTACTTCTATCATTCTACTAGCTGTAAAATAAACATCCATTACACTGTATCTTCAGTGGCTGTTTAGTGCACCATTCATTGATACTGATGTCTTTTGTTACGAGTCCAGAGGACCCCAAAACCTAGTAGCAATAGATATGCACCATGACAAAGGGTTACTTAAACCAAAGTTGCTTTTAATTATCTTTGAACATGAAAATAGAATCAAACTTGAACTTATCTCTATTGATTCACTTAACCTACTTAACCCCCTTCTAATGCAGGTGTGTGTAAGTTCAGCAGAGTTCTTTGGTTCACAGTCCAATCTCACTGGTTGCAGGCAATTCTTGTACTGTGCATAGAAGTTAACATTAATAAAGTTCGCCAAGAGTTGGTGCTTAACAGTTAAATGATTGCCACTCAGAAGAGTTCTTGTTGGTTTTCAGAGAGAGAGTTTTTCTTATTCCAGGACATCCACATCTTGTCCCTTTTAGGGTTCTCCAGATGATAACCTCTTTCTTTCAGGACACTACAGAGTTCCAACTATTCCAAGGTGAAAACCAGACAGCCAGTCCTCTCCTTTGACCAGGCTGTCTTCCAAAGTTTGCCAGTTTGGCCCTCTGGAACCAATGTCTGTCTCTCCTCTCTCTCTGTCTCTCACTCCCTCCTCTCTGAGAGCAGAGCCTGCTTTTATCTCCTCTCTGCCTGCAAAGATCATATGACCTTCCAGACAGTAAATGCTTTTTTCCAGTCAAAGCTTCTACTGCCTATTGTTACATTTGTTGCCTTTTTCAAATAACAGTCCACCATGAGTCTGAGTCTCTTGCAAAAGCTCCTGCAAAAATTCTGTGTTTTAAAGTGTGTGTGTGACCTGCTCGAACAAACCTTTCCCAATTTATCTCCCAAATACATCTATATACTCTGTCACACTTTCTTCCTCTTTTACCATTTTCCTGAACTTTGAAGGAGACAGAAGACAACATCCAGCAAAACTATAACCAGGTCAGAGTGCTCCGATTGTTTAGTCATAGGACTCCTTGACTTGCTGTGGGAGTAATATTATTATTCTGAGGACATCTTTGCCATTCCTTTCAAAATGATAAAGAGATTCATTTGGATTTTATTGTTGGTGGTGAAAGGATGGTGCTCGATTGTAACCTTGAAGAAAGCTTTTCATAAATATTTTATTGGCTTGATTTCCAATACTCTGATGACTTTCAGTTGTATAAAACCTTGAGGGGATCTGTTGGTTCCAGGAACAGAGAAGCCATAATTCAGACAGAGCTGTTAATCAATGTAAAGTATCTCAGAATCCACAAACAAGGGGAAAAAAAGTTTAGGGTCTGTTCTGGTAAACTTGTACCTTTCACTTTGTTCATTTTAGATTGGTCACAGTGTTTGAGCTACCGAAAGAAAACAGAGTCACACGCTAAGAGCATTTCAGTTTATACAAGTCATTATTACAAAATCTTAAGCTGATTTCAAACTACAATATGCAAGCCCTTCCCAATTATACTTATCAACGTCTGGACTGGTCCCAACTGCCGAAGCGAGGCAATGACCGCAAACTTGTAGTAGGTTGTCGGGGTGCCGGTAGCAGTTTCTCCACCTCCCCCGACTGGGATGTTGGTTGGACTCTAGAAGTTCTTCTTGCCGAGAGACGTTTCCACCCCTCAGAGAGGCTGAAACTTCAGCAGCGGGACCATGGCTTGTATTACCCAAAAATTGCTAACTCATAGTTTATCACTTTGAATAAATGGTTACTTATCTTCAAGGTCTCGCCTGACAGTCTGCGACCAACAAACCTATCAAGCAGGAAGATTAATCAGATAACTGCATCTCTGGGCCCCATGGTGTAAATTAGATTATGTCTGCTGATTCATGATTCATACATTATTCTCAAAGTAGGTTACTGATACTCAGCCTTGCATAAGCAAAAGCAGGGTCTAAATCCTCCATTACAGGGTCAGGTTATGCTCAGTCGAAATCACAGAATCATACATTCCCAGCTGAGGCCACTCAACCTATAAACTTTGAGGAGGCTGTTCATATGGAGCCACCCACAATCTCCCCTACCCTAACAAGTACTGCCACACAGCTTTGTATCATCACTAGACCTGGATAATTGTTTTTTAAATGTTTAAAATTTAGACATACAGCACAGTAACAGGCCATTTCAGCCCATGAGTCCATGCTGCCCAATTATTAACATTAGTCCCCTCATCTCAGTTACTGATATAGATTGTGAAAACCTAGTGTCCCAGGACTGACCCTTGTGGTACTCCGTTTGTCACAACCTCCCAACTAGATTATTCCGGCCTGCTTATTCCTATTTTTTTTCCTGTTCATTGACCAATCCAATGTACTCTAATTTTGTTTCCTAACCTGTACAAACACTTATTAAAAGCTTCCTGTATATCTAAGTACACCCCATCCACTGGGCCACCCTTATCTCTTCTGCTGGTTGAAATCTTAAAAGCTCCATAGATTTGTCAGACTTCGATCTTTCTTTCATAACTCTTGACTCTTCCTCATCTCATACACAATAGGATGGACTTTGAACTATAGAGTGGAGCATGTAAAGAACTACAACAGGCAAATCCCAGAGAAGGGTGTATTAAAGGATGTGAGACAGAAGCCTAAGCAGGACGTAAGTTGGTGGTCCTATCACCATAGGGTGGTTCAAGGGATGAAAGTCCATTTGAAATGCTGCATAACCAATACCACGTGACCATAAATTCTGAATATCTTTAGTATAAGGGATTTAGTACTATGTGCAGGTCTAGTCTCTATACTTGAAGAAGGATATACTGGCCTTGGAGGCAGTCCAGAGGAGGTTCACCAGGTTGATCCTGGAGATGAGGGGGTTGACCTATGAGGAGGTCTGGGATTCTACTCACTTGAATTCAGAAAAATGAGATGAGATCTTATAGAAACATGTAAAATTATGAAAGGGATAGATAAGATAGAGGTAGGAAAATTGTTTTCACTGGTAGGTGAGACAGAACTAGGGGACACAGCCTCAAGATTCAGGGGAGTAGATTTAAGATGGAGATGAGGAAAAACTGTTTTTCCCAGAGTGTCGTGAATCTGTGGAATTCTCTGCCCAGGGAAGTTGTTGAGGCTACTTCATTAAAGATATTTAAGATTCAGTTAGTTATATTTTTACACAAAAAAGGAATTAAGGGATACGGGGTAAAGGCAAGTAGGTGGAGTTAAGTCAATTATCAGATGAGCCATGATCTTTTTGAATGGCGGAGCAGGCCTGGCAGACTGGATGGTCTACACCTGCTCCTATTTCTTTTGTTCTTATGTTCCTTTAATTTTTAGTGTGTGCAAAAATCTTATGATTTGCAAATGCTTTTTCTGTGACAAAAGTATGCGTACATTGAATGCTTGTGCAAATGTAAACTTGAAATTGTTTCAAGATAATTTTGGCACAGCCTATCTCTCATGGCTAATAAAACTGTATTGGCATGTTTTACTATGTATTATTGCAAATATGATTGCATTCTAAACCAAAAGATTATTTTCACTAACTAAGCTTTTGTGTGCAGATTCATTTCCTTTGTGCACTGGTTGCAAAACTGCCCATGCACAGAGTTTCGAGGGAACAGTGCTCAGGGATATCAAGAGTGGGAATTTCTTCAATCTCCACTGGGTGCATTATGTTGCAGGAATGCTTATGTTATGGAAGATAAAATGCCAGCAGAAACATAACAGCTCTCAGAGATTTCCTGACCACAGTGTAAATTCCACACCTGTCAGCCTTAAGATCAGAATAAAACTTTCTCCATTATCTTTCAAACATATCTTCCACAGTGCAATTTACATATTCCTGAATCTGAAGCTCTGTTTTGTTGAGATTTTCAGTGTAATTTCAGAATGCAAATTATTACTGAAGAGCTGGTTAAGCTGGGCTCAATTTTGCTTGGCTAATAAAAATAGATATGCCATTAGTGTACTTAATGTATTGTGCAAAGCAATCTGCTGCTTAATCAGCTGTCCCAGAGTTTGATACATGGAGGCCACAAATAAATTGTCAGATTGCACATAAAATCAAAAATATGCACAGCTAAACATCTGTGTGGAATCATCAGATACTCCGCCTTGCTCTTCGGTGAACTTCACACGAATCACTGAATCACATCATATAGAGGGCAACTCGCATATTAATTTTGAAGAGGAGGAGTATAAAGGCCACGCAAGGACTGCAGGTATAGACAGAAATCAAAGGTTTGTATGTGATGGAACTTTTCTCAGTATTTATTTTAGTGCAAGGAGTATTGTTAGAAAGGATGATGAGCTTAGGGCATGGATTGACATGTGGGATTACATTATTGCTATTAGTGAGACTTTGTTGCAGGAGGGGCAGGACTGGCATCTTAATGTTTTGGGGTTCTGTTGCTTCAGACATGATAGAGGGGGAAGGATGAAAGGGGAGGGAAACTATCTCAGTTGTGCAAAGTCAGGACAGCCAGGAGGGTTTGTCTACAGAGGCCACATGGGTGGAGTTAAGGAACGGGAAAGATGTGACCACACTGATGGGGTTGTATTATATACCGTCCAATAGTCAGACAAAATTGGAGGAGCAAATCTGTGGAGAGATAGCAGACTAATGTAAGAAGCAGAAAGGTGTGATAGTGGGAGATTTTAACTTGCCAAATATTGACTGTGAAAGGACTGGATGGCTTGGAGTTTGTGAAATGTGTTCAGGAAAGAAATGTTGGGATTCTAAATTTGGAGGAAAGCAAATTTTGTGAAAATGAGGAAGGGTCTAGGAAGAGTGGATTGGGATATGTTGTTTTCTGGCAAGGGTGTGTTAATTAAGGAGAAGGCCTTCAAAGACAAAATTTTGAGAGTGCAGAGTTTGCATGTTCCTGTCAGGATTAAAGGCAAAGTTAACAGGCATTGGGAACCCTGGTTTTCAAGGGTTGATGTGGTTAAGAAGAAGAGGGAGGAGTATTAGCAGGTATAGGCAACAAGGAGTTAATGAGGTATTTGAAGAGTACAGAAAATGCAAGATCAGAATGGTCCCCTAGAGGATCAGAGTGCTCGACTATGTGTGGAGCCTCAAGTAACGGAGATCTTGAACAGTTTTTTTTGCATCAATATTTACTCAGGAAACTGGCATAGTGTATAAGGAAGGAAGGGTAACAAATAGAAGTGTCATGGAACAGATGTGGATTAAGGAGGTGGAACTCCTTGCTGCCTTACAGTGAATAACTGTAGAGAAATCCCCCGGGCCAGATATAATATTCCCTAGGATCATGAGGGAGACTAGTCTAGAAATTGCAGGGGCCTTGGCAGATATATTCAAAATGTCCTTAGCCATGGGTGAGTTGCCAGAGGATTGGGGGGAGGCTTATGCTATTATGTTGTTTAAAAAAGTCTCCAAAAATAAACCAGGTAATTATAGGCTGGTGAGCCTGATGTCAGTAGTACATAAATTATTGAAAGGAGTTCTGAGATATAGAGTATATATGTATTTGGAAAGCCAAAGGGTGATTAAGGACAGTCAGCATGGCTTTGTGCATAGTAGGTCATGTTAAATGAATCTTGTAGAGTTTTTCAAGGAGGTTACCAAGAAGGTAGATAAAGGAAAGGCAGTGGATGTTGTCTACATGGACTTTAGTAAGGCCTTTGACAAGGTCCCACATGGGAGGTTAGTTCAGAAGGTGAAGACACTAGGCATCCATGGAGAGGTTGTAAATTGGATTCAAAATTAGCTGTGTGGGAGAAAACTGAGAGTGGTAGTGGATGGTTGCTTCTCAGATTGGAAGTCTATGACTACTTGTGCTTCAGGGATCTGTGTTGGGACCATTGTCGTTTGTTGCCTATAATCAATGATCTGGATGATAATGTGGAAAATTGGATCAGTAAGTTTGCTGATGACACAAAGATAGGAGGCGATGTGGACAGCGAGGACGATTTTCAAAGCTTGCAGAGGGATCCAGACTAACTAGGAGAATGGGCCAAAAAATGGCAGATGGAGTTTAATGTAGACAGGTGTGAGGTGATGCAGATCTAGTTGATAATATTTTTCAATTGAATTCTTTTCAGAAAGGATTAATTGGAATTACATATGACAGATTATTGAAATTACATCCAGTACTTCACAATAAGATTAAAAAGGCTTGGGAATTGAAACTTGCAAGTGCCTTATTGGAAGATCTATGGGACAAGATTCTTAAACTGGTGAATACATCTTCAATATGTGTCTGGCATTCATTAATCCAATTCAGAGTAATGCATCATATTCACATGTCCAAAGATAAAATGGCTTGTATCTTTTCTAATATTAACTCTAATTGTGACAGATGCAAATCTGATATTGCTACATTGACACATATGTTTTGTTCTTGTCTATCCTTAGAAATCTATTGGAAATAAATGTTTAATATGCTTTCAACTGTATTTCAGGTGGAGCCACGACCCAATCCAAAAACTGATCTTTATGGGGTTATTGAACCGGACATAGGGAGTTTTTCCTGTAGCTGCGCAATGGATTGTGACCTTCTCTACATTGTTGGCAAGAAGAACATTTTATTCAAATGGAAAGACTCTAGACCTCCAGCAGCATTTCAATGGTTCTCTCATTTTATGTCCTTTTTAAAATTAAATATCATGTATTTGATTCATTGGTGAAATTTGAAGATACATGGTGACCTTTAATGTCTTATTTTAATTTGATATAAATGATTTTTAATGTGATTAAATGTACTCACTCTGCCAAATGAGATATAGACTAATCTTTGTTTTTTGATTCATGGTGTGAATCAAAAGCTACAAAATATATGTAACTCTCAGGATAAGCTGCTCAATATTTTTTGGTCAGTTTTCTTTTTTAAATAGAGTATGTTAAGTGCATATATTTTTGATGTCTTTTCTGCTTTACCCAGTGCAGTGGAGGGGGGACTGAGTTTATACTTTGATGTAATATTTTGGAGATATTTTTGGGAGATAAATTGGTAAAATTAGAGTAGGTTACATACATACACACATTTTAAAACAGATCTTATTTGAAATACTGAAGAATTCATATTCAGTGACTTTAGAGAAACTATGGAGAATGCTATGCACAGTTCACAAGTAGGTGCTAATTGAAATGATGTCATGAAATAAATGGACTGGAGACAGGTCGTCTGTGTTGAACATTTTTACTAGACCTGACCTTACTGCAAAGTGTTCACTCAAAGGTCATTTGATAGGTTTGTTTACCTAAAACAACAGATGGGAGCAGAAGACGGACTCCTATTTTTTGCTGGAGAAGGAGAGGTTTTGGCAAAAGGGAGAGAGAGAGAGAGAGAGAGAGAGAGAGAGAGAGAGAGAGAGAGAGAGAGAGAGAGAGAGAGAGAGAGAGAGAGAGAGAGAGAGAGAAATGTGGCTGGAAGTTGGAATCTGAGATAGAGAGAGAGTCACAGCTGAAACAAGCAGGAGAAGCTTGTTGGAACTGAAACAAAAACTCCAGAGCGGTAGATGGCTGGAAGTGCTATCTGTCTGATGTTTCTCTTGGAATAAGGCGAACAGAAAGTAACTCTGTGGTAGCCTGAAAGAAAGAGGTTATCATCTAGAGAACCCTGATGGGGCAAGTTTCATAAGTAAGACATTGAGGTGACTAATGGTTGTACCTCAGTTGTGGAAATCCTGGAACAGCAAATCTCTCTCTGCAAACCTACAAAGAGCCTTCCTGAGTGGTAAACATTTACCTTTCATGCCCAAAGCCTGGGGAACTTTATACATGTTAAATTCTGCACACAGTATAAGAATTGCCTGCAACCAGAGAACTTGGAAGGATTTGAAGTGAGATTGAACTGTGAACCAAAGAACTTTTCTTAAATTCACACACACATTACATACATGTATGCTTAGAATTAGAAGGGGGTTAAGTTGGGTTAGTTAAGTTAATAGAGATAAGTTAAAATTTGATTCTGTTTTTATGTTTAAAGATAATTAAAAACAACTTTTATTTAAGTAACCATTTGTCGTGGTGAATATCTATTGCTGCTGAGTTTTGGGGTCCGTTGGAGTTGTAATAATACTATTTGAAGTTTTATCTTGGTATGCATACAGATGTGATATTGTATTTTCAGTTTTGTTCCCTTTTCTTCATTGTACTGTATTTATTATAAATAAAAAAGATTGAAAAAGAAGTGTAAAGTGATGCATTTTGGAAGGGCAACACCAAGGTAAGACATATGCAGTAAATGGCAGGGCACTGAGGAGTGCAGAGGAGCAAAGAGATCAGGGGATACAGATACATTGTTCCCTCAAGGTGGCATCACAGGTGGAGAAAGCTTTGGCTTTCTTAGCCTTTATAAATCAAAGTATTGAGTATAGGAGTTGGGATGTTATGTTGAAGTTGTTTAGGACTCTGAAGACCAAATTTGGAATATTATGTGCAGTTTTGTCGCCTAACTACAGGAAGGATACAAATAAGATTGAAAGAGTACAGAGAAGATTTACTAGGATGTTGCTGGGTCTTCAGGAGTTAAGTTACAGGGAAAGATTAAATGGGTTTGGACTTTATTTTTTGGAGTGAAGAAGAATCAGGGGAGATTTGAAAGATGTTTACAAGATTATGTGAGGAATAAACAGAGTGGATATAAGTAGGTTTTTTCCACTTAAATTGGGGGAGATAAATTTGAGAGGTCATAGTTTTAAGCTGAAAGGGGAAAGGTTTAGGGGGAATATTGAGGGAAAGTTCTTCACTTAGAGAGTGGTGGGAAATGTGGAATGGCTGTCATCTGATGTATCAATCTTGAGTTTTTAGATTGGATAGATACATGGATAGGATTGGTCTATAGGGTTTTGGAGTGGGAGCAAGTTAGTGGGACTAGCAGAATAGTGGTCGGCACAGAATAGAAGGGCCAAATGGCCTGTTTCCTGTGTTGTAGCATTCTATGCTTCTAAATTATTTAACTGGAATCATAGAGTCATGCAGCATAGAAACAGGCCCTTTGGCCCATCAAGCCCAAGTTGACTATCAAGCACCATTTTTGCATCAACCGTTGACTAATCCCATTTTATTCCCCTTACATTTTGATCTACTTTCCCCAGACTGTACATTCTAGGGGAAAGTGACAGAGGCCAATTAACCAACTAACCAGCATGCTTTTAAGATGTGAGAAAAAAACTGAAGCACAGAAGGAAATTCAGGAAGTCAGAAGAAGAACATGCAAACTCCACACAGACTGTATCTGAGGTCAGAATTGAACCTAGATCTCTGGAGATGTGCAACAGGGGCTCTACTAGGTGTGCCACTGTGTTATTCACTTTGTTCTGTTTCCAGGGGCTTTTCCTATATCCCAAGAAATTTAATTACGCCACAAAAACATTAGAAATGGGAGCAGGAGTCGGTCATCTATTTAATAAGATTATGGCTGATCTGGTAATAGACTCAGTTCCATCTTCTTGCTTTTTCCCCTTTACTTAATTATCCTGCAATACTAAATTCCAACTCTGCCTTAAATATATTTAATGAGGCAACGTCTTTGTTTTCTCAGGCAGAGAATTCCACAGATACACTACTCTCTAGGCAATGCAGTTCCTTCTCATATCCATCCCAAATATACTCCCTCAAATCTTGAGGTCATGCTCCCAAGTTCTAGTCTCATCTATCAATGGAAATGTATGCCTCCTTTCATCAACTCCCTCATCTCTGGAATCAATCTGGTGAACCTCCTCTGCACCACCTTCAAAGCCAGTATATAATTTCTCAAGTAAGGAGACCAGAACCGCACACAGTACTTCCGTTGCAGCCCCACTTTTACCCTGTATAGTTGCTCCCTGCTCTTAAACTCAAATCCCTCTCGCAATGTCAACATTTCATTTGCTTCCTTGATTTTCTATTGCACCTGCAAACCAATCTTTTGCAATTCATGTTCAAGCACTCTCAAATCCCTTTGCATGCTGCAATCTTTCATTAGTGAAATAATAATCTGATCTACTATATTTTCTTTCCAAAGTTGGTGATCTCGCATTTACCAACAATGTTTCCCCTATGTCAGAATGTTGCCCATTCACTTCATCTATACTTCTCTGTGGATCACTCCACAATCTCTGCACAATTTGCTTTTTGACTCAATTGGGAGTCGTTAGCAAACTTATATACGTTGCATTCTGTCACTCTTCAAAATTATTAATGTGTATAGTGAACAGTTGTGGGCTCAGCCCTGACCCCTGTAACACTCCCCCCACTATCGATTGCCAACCAGAGAAACATCCATTTATTCCAAGTCTCTGCCTCTGTCAGTTAACAAATGCTCTATCCAACCTTTTTCTCAACCTTTTCTTTCCACTCACATACCACTTTAAGTAATCCCTATGGCATTGGTGCTCAGTGATTACTAAGGGATTACTTAAGGTGATATGTGAATGGGAAGGAGAAGTTGAGAATCACTGCTCTAGACCCAATTGTTACTGAAATATTTTGCTTGAGAAAAATTGTCATTGGCCCATTTCCTTTGGAGTGATGAAACCGTGCACATAATGAGACAATTAGGTACGATTAAAACAGTGGATTACAAACTTTTTCTTTCCCCCCACATCCTACTTTAAGCAATCCTTACTAATCACAGAGCAATTATGGCATAGGGATTGCTTAAGGTGGAATGTGAGTATGGGGGAAGTTTGAAGACTATTACTCTACAGCAACTGTACCACACTGTGATACAGCCAGCCAGGATGTTCTTGATAGAGCTCCTGTAGAAATTTGACAGGATGATGGCCAGTAACCTTGCCTGCCTCTGCTTTCAAAGGAAGTGCAGTTGCTGTTGTGCCTTCCTGACAAGTAAGTAGATGTTGTATGTCCACTTGTTAAGTGGACTCCGAGGAACCTGGTGCTCTCTTCTCTCTCCACAACCACGTTATTAATGTCTAGTGGAGGATGGTCATTCCTGGTCCTCCTGAGGTCCACGATAAGCTTTGTCTTGTCCATTTTGAGACTCAAGTTGCTATTCTCACAGCATATCTTGAGATTTTTCACGTCTTCTTTGAAGTGTGAGTTAACATTGTTGTTGATGAGGCCAACTACTGTTGTGTTATCTCTAAACTTAATGACTCAGTTGGAGCTGGATCTGGTGTAACATTCGTGGGTCAGTAGCTTAAACAGGAGTGGGCTGAGCACACAACCCTGAAGTGCTCCAGTGCTTACCATGACAGTACTGCTGCTAACCCAGACTGACTGTGATCTTTCCTTTAGAATACAGTTATAGAAAGGGGTGTTGAGTCTTAGCTGCTTCTCCATCAGCCTCAGGGGAATAATTGTATTAAATGCGGAGCTGGTCAATGAACAGTTTGCCTGGCATATGAGGCATTGTTTTCCAAGTGGGTCAGGATGAAGTGGAGGGACAAGGCTATTGCATAATCAGTGGAACAGTTTTGTCTATAGGCTAATTGAAATAGGTCCAGTGTGTCTGAGAGGTGCACTTTGATGTGTTCAATCATCAGACGCTCAAAGCATTTCATAATGTTGCCATGGGTCAGTAGTCAGTGAGGCCTGTTGCTTGGGCTACCTGATACACCATACAAAGCTCTGATAGGACCACACCTTGAGTATTGTTGGTAGTTTCGAGCTCCAAAGCTGAGGAAGCCAATGTTGGTTGTAAATGGAGAGCAGCATAATTACTATTCTAAAATTAAATGCCACAAAATTAAGGGCACAGTCAGTTGGTTTACATTCGTTATCTCTTTACAGTTGTTTTATTTGTTTACATGTTTATGCTGTGTACAGTTTATTTTTGCACTACCAATTAATGGTAATGCTATCACACCCACAGGGAAAATGAATCTCAGGTTTGTATGTGATGTCATGTATGTACTCTGACAATAAATAAATCTGAATGGGAATCTATTTTCAAAAGTAGAGTTGAGTTTTTAACAGTGAAGTTTTGAACATGTGAAAGATGTTTGAAACACTATTTTCAAATCACACTGAATACAGGGCCAAACTTTAACTTTTTAAGTAAATGATATGTATTATAGGACAAAGTGGAATCCCATTGAATGATATTGCAGAATTTAGCCTACTCTTGCAGTTAAATTCTCTAAGACATTTTGAAACTTATTATTCTTGTCTTTCAACAGCACCCTGAATTAAATGTGCCACTCAGGTAAGTTTATCAGAACTTTAAAAAATACAGAAAGGGTGAAGCACAGTTAGCACAATGCTCTTACAAAGCCAGTGACCCAGGTTCAAAGTCAGCATTGTCTGTAAGTTCTTCCTGTGTCTATGCTTTTTTTCCCCATTGTGCTTTGCTTTCCTCCCATGTCCCAAAGACCATACAGGGTTGGTAGGTGATTTGGGTGTATTTGGAAGGTGCAGGCAGGTGGACAAGAAGGCCCTGGTGCTGTATCATGGTATTTGAGGAATATTGGGGAGCTGGTTAAGAAGTCAAGAGAGGTGTATAGCAGGTATAGGCAATAAGGATAAAATGAAGAACTTGGGAAGTATAAAAAAGACAAGAAAAAAAACTTAATAAGTAAATCAGGAGAGCTAAAAGAAGACACAAGGTTGCTTTGGCAGACAATGTGAAGGAAAATCCTAAGGATTTCTACAAATATATTAAGAGCAAAAGGATAGTAAAGGACAAAATTGAAGATCAGAATGGTCGGCTATATATGAAGTAGAAGATTTGGGAGAGATCTTATATGCTTTTTTTTTGCATCAGTATTTACTCAGGAAACTGACAGAGTCCAAGGAAGTAAGCAAAACAGGCAGTGAGGTCAGAGAACCTACACCTATTAAGGAAATATGCTGTCTTAAAGGAAACAAGGTTGGATAAATCCCCAGGGCCTGACAAGATATTCCCTTGGACCTTGAGGGAGGTTAGTGTAGAAACTGCAGGGGCTTGGCAAAAATATTTAAAATATCCTTAGCCACAGGTGAGGCACTGGAGGATTGGAGGGTGATTCATATTGTTCCGTTATTTAAAAAAAGGCACCAAAAGTAACTCAAGAAATTATAGGCCGGAGAACCTTACATCAGTACTAGGTAAATTATTGGGTGTCTGAATAGATTGGATATACAAGTATTTGGATAGTTAGGGACTGATTAGAGAGAGTCAACATGGTAGGTCATGTTTAACCAATCTTATAGAGTTTTTCGAGGAGGTTATCAGGAAGGCTGAAGGAAAGGTGATATGGATTTCAGTAGGCCTTTGACAAGGTCTCACATGGGAGGTTATTCAGGAAGGTTCAGATGCTCAGCTTTCATGGTGAGGTAGGAAACTGGATTTGACAGTGCCGAAATGGGACAAGCTTGAGAGTGGTTGTGGATGATTGCTTTATCGCGGTCGTGTACTTGCATGAATCGAGAGAAGAGCTGGTTGCCTATGGTGATGTATCTGGGGTGATACGCGAGAAAAATAATGCGCATGCGCAGATATGAATGGGGGAGTGTGAAGGGTCACAGGAGGAGGAGATTAAGAATGTCACGGTCACGTGCGTGGCGGAGAGCCAATGAAAAGGGCAGGGAAGGCTTTGATGAGAGGTGTTTTATAGGAAGAAGAGGAGTTGAAGGAGAATGAAGAAAGTTGATGCCATTTTTGTGCTGAATAAAGAGTAAATGTGTTCTTTTAATTATGTGCATATGGTATAACTTTCAGTTGCTACAAGTTGTGACCCTGTGGGTTCACAAAACCTTCTGAGTGAAAATGGGAAGTTGTGAGAATATATCTGTTACAGGGGCAGTTGGGGAGGTGAAACTTGAGACTCCTTTCCCCATTTTTTTACTAACATTGTGCAGGCATGGTTCTCAATTCTCAGTGCATGTTTCTCCCCACTTAATGTGATGAATCAGAAGAAAAAAATTAGGTTTGCTTATGGCGCGACTTCCAGAACCGATTGCCTATAAAGTGGAAGACGTTCTACTTATCCCAGCCAAAAGCCTCCCATATCTCATTCTTAAGGCTGCTATTTTGGAGCAGATTCACCCATCCCAGGAATCTCACATTACTGAAGTGCTTGGTGATGACAACCTAGGCAACAGAAAGCTGTCACAGTTGTTGAGTAGATGGCATAAGCTGGCTGGAGAAGAGCCTATTGAAGGGAAAGTATAAAAACAGAGATTTCTCTGCTGTTTTCCTCCTCAAATTCAAGGACCTCTTTTGGCTGTCCACCCTCAACAAGTTAGTGAGATGCACCAACCTTGTTATGTCCATGACCTCTGCAATACAGCTAGAGGCAATAACAACTGCCCCCAGTCAGCAGGGGAAAACTGAGCTGGAACAACGGACTACAGCACCCAGACAGCAGAAGACAATTGAGATGGAGCAGCAAATGGCAACATCCAGTGCGCAAGTCCAGGCTTTAACCATCCAATGGAATTACTCCTGTTTCTGGCCTAGTAGAATCATGTGGGTCAGAGACGTGGCAGAGGCCCAGTGGTAGGGGCAATTGCTGCTCATGGGCAATTCAAACACCATCGTTTCCTCAAAGTCTATCTCTCAGGTGTTCAATTTCTTGCTGATTCCGGCGCAAAAACTTCTGTGGTCCCTCCAACTCCTCAAGAGCACAGTCACCCTAATATGTCATCTGCTTTGTCCGTGATTCTCATATTCAGACCTATGGCCAGAGGTCACTCCCACTGCATTTCAGTCTCAGGGAGCCATTTCAGTGGGTTTTCACGATTGCAAATGTAGCAAAATCCATTACTGGAGATCAAATTTTCGGTCACATTTTTCCCTGCTGGGGATGGACTTGAGGAATTGCTGTATTGTGGACCGCAGCACTTGTATGCAAGTGAGGTGCATTTGTTATCCCACAAAGGTCATCACTTGCCTGCTAAGTCTCCAGCCTAGCTCTTGCTTATTCTGAGGATTGCTCAAAAATTTCCCTTACTTGGAAACCCTGTCATATCAACAAGGGGGACATGGAACATGCAGTGACCCACCACAGAGAGATGCGATATCCTCCAGTGGCGACACGCACTTATAGATTGTCCCAGGATCGTCTTAAGTTGCAGAAGCTGAGTTTGAGCACATGCAGGAGCTGGAAATAATTCATAGATCCGACAGCTCCTGGGCATCGCTGCTGCATATGGACCCGAAGAAGTCTCCCAGGGACCGGCATCTGTGTGGGGATAACCATGTGCTGAACAACTCCACCGCCCCTGACCGACACACCGTTCACCACACAGCATATAGTGAGTAGAGTAGTGGCTAAGCACGCAAATACTTGAAGTGCACCTGTGTAGAGAGTCAGTGAGGAGGAGATGTCATTTCCAATTAGTACTGGATGTGGTCTTCCAATGAGGAAGTCAAGGATCCAGTTGGAGGGGTGGGGGGGGGGGGTGCAGAAACCCAAGGTATGGAGCTTGTTGACCAACACTGAGGAAATAATAGTGTTGAAGGCTGAGTTGTAGTCAATGAAGAACAGTCAGCTGTATGTATGAGTTGCAGTTTCCAAGGTGATCCAAAGCTGAGTGGAGACATTTGTTGTGGAGCTATTGTGACAATAGACACATTGAAGTGAGTCCAGACCTGTGCTTAGGTATATGTTAATTCTGGCCAAGACTAACCTCTCAAACCTTTTCATCATAGTAGATGTTAAAGCTACTGGGCAATAGTCATTGAGGCAGCTCACACTGCTCTCCTTGAGCACCGGGATGATTGATGCCCTCTTGAAGCAGGTGGGAAACTCTGACTGCATCAATGTGAGGTTGAAAATGTCCGTGAACAATCTGGCTAATTGGTTGGCATAGATTTTCAGTACCCTGTCAGGTGCGCCATCAAGATCTGATGCCTTGCAAGGGTTCACCCTCTTGAATAATGTTCCGAAGTCAGCCACAGAAACAGATATCACAGGGTCCTCAGCCTTTGCAGGGATTCTTGAAGGCACTGTTGGATTCTCCTTCTCAAATTGGGCATGGAAGGTAATGAAACATTGGTAATGAAACATCGCAGCCATCTGTGGTGTTCACCCTTGCTTTGTCAGCTGTAATGGCCTGCACTCCCTGCCATAGCTGGTGCGTATCTGTCTCTGACTCTACCTTCCTCTGGAATTGCCACTTTTTTGCAGAGATAGCTTTCCATAGGTTATACCTAGACTTGTAAAGATCTGGATCCCCAGCCTTAAACACCCTTGATCTTGCCCTCAGCAGGTTGTGAATCCTCTGTTTCATCCAAGGTTTCTGGTTGCGGAACACCCAGTATGTGTGCATGAGCACACACTTGTCCACCTAGGTCTTGATGAAGTAGGTGAAACATTTTGCTTATTCATTCAAGTCTAAGGATGAGTTCTTGAATATGGTTCCGTCCTGCAGACGCTCCTCAAACTCAATGACCATACATTTTCTGTCTTCACTACTCGTGCTCAGTCTTTAATTGTATATTGGGAGTAGAACTACAATCAGGTGGTTAAACTTGTCAAAGCGAGGCCGTGGTTTAGTTCTGTAGGAGTCCTTCATGGTGGTGTAGCAGTGTTTGAATGTGTTGGCTCCTCTGGTCTCACATGTGATGTGTTGGTGGCAGTTTGATAGAGTACTTTAGACTATACTTTAGGGTGGCCTAATTGAAGTCCCCTACAATGATCAGGGAGACATTAGGATGTGTTCTCTCATGTCTGCTAATCACAGTGCTCAGCCCCACTAGTACTAGCCTGCATATGGACTGTCACAAAGTGACAGGATGATGGCAGTGAACTCTCTTGGCAGGTAGAATGGGTGGCACTTGATCCCCAGATGTTCCAGGACTGGGAGATAACTGTCATGCTTGTGCACCAAGATGAATTGATGACATAAATGCTGCCTTCCCTGGTTTTCCTGATGCTGATGTCCAGTCACCATGGTGGAGGGTGTAGCCCTCAGACTGTAGCGCCATGTCAGGAATGTTCTCAGGTAACCATGTTTCTGTGAAGCACATCACACAGCACTCCCTGATGTCTCTCTGATGTTGTAATCTGGCATGGAGTTCATTGCATTTATTTTCCAACGATTGTATGTTGGCCAGGCGGATGGTAGGGAGCGGAAGCCTCAGGGCCTGGCATTTTAACTTAACCTGTAGCCCTCCTCCACGTCCATATGATCAGATCTTCTTTAAATGGCCCATGAATTGGCTGCTGGTAACTCCCATGATGTTGAACTGGGCTGTGTGATGTCTCTTTAAATCTCCTGTGATGCTTAAATGGACAGAGCATCTGCTGCTTGCAACTTCCGTGGTGTTTAAATGGCTCACTCATGGGCTGTTTGAAATTCCTGAAGTTTAACTTGCCTAAGTGTCGTACTGACAAGAGTCCACCATTTCTGCCAATTGTGAGGTCTGCTATCATTCTTAGGACATCCTTATTCACAGGTAAATTTGATTCTATGGATATGGATTTGAGTTTTAATAGTTCTGAATGGAAAAACTTGATAAATCCCGTCAAAGCTGCATGCAAAGAATCTCCAATGTAAGGCTTCAGCTTTTTTTTTCCAGCAAACCTGTCACCTGCTCTGGAGAAATACAGCATGTTCAGGCAAGAACACTTACCTCCTCTGCTTTTTGGTGGAAGGTCGTCCTTTTATCATTGATACAGACCACCAACCTCTTGTGCATACTGTGCGAACCAGTGTGCACCACTACTCACCACGTGAAGTTCGGCAGTTGGATTTTGTACTGATATGTTTTCCTCCATTGTATTGCCCTTACAGTTACTGTATATATGAGGCTGGCCTGCCCACTAATGACTCATCCGTTAAGTCTCCCCTTTTGCCCTGGCCATAAAGGTCACGTTACCTCCCCCTTTCCGGCAATCCTGTACCTTGATCGGGGCCAGCCAAAGTCTTGTGTGCATTAAAGTCTATTGTTCCTGCAGCCTATGACTCTTTGTTTATTGATAGAGCCTATCACATTTCATCTTACAACTTTCCTCGGATATATGGCACATCCAAGGGAAGGTAAATGCCGTGGCTGGTGCCCTGTCCAGGCACGACATAGAGGACCTACATGACTACCATTGATTTCATTGCCATGGCTCATGCACAATACACTGATCTCGATCTCATCTGGTACTGCCAGATCAACACAGATCTCCACTTAAAAGATGTATGCTGGATGACTCAGATGAAACATGAGCTTGCATCTTTTCCACAGATGGACCCAGGTCTTTCGTACCGGCGGCAATGCAGCGGGATGTTTACAGTGCCCTCTGTAACCTGTCTCATCCAGGCAGGAGAGTGTTGTCAAGCTAATTACAGAATGATTTACCTGGCCTCACATTAAACAAAATGCTGGATTATGGACAAGGACCTGCTTGCCATGTCAATGTTCTAAAGTCTCCAGTCACACAAAATCTAGATGGAGATTTTCCTGTTTCAGATTCTTGTTTTCATCACGTGCACCTAGATTTGGTTTGTCTGCTTCCACCATCAAGAGAATACACTTACCTCATCAGTGTGAGGACTGGGCTACTAGGTGGCAGGAGACCATTCCTATCACCAACATCTCTGTGGAGACTTTTGCTTGGGCTTTCATTGATCATTGGATTCTGGCTTTCAGTGTTCCAGGCACCATTTAAACGGGCCAAGGATCTCAGTTCAAGTTGGAGCTATTCGGAGCTCTCACTGATCTTTTGGGCACCACCCACATTTGGACTACAGCCTTCTATCCACAGAACAATGTCCTTGTTGAATGTTTTCACCACCAATTGAAAGTACGGGCTAACCGCTACCTTCCCATATCTGGACGATATCACCATCTGCGGCCACAATACGCAGGACCACGACGCCAACCTAGACAAATTTCTTCAAACTGCCCGTCGGCTGAACCTGACTTACAATTTGGACAAGTGTGTCTTCCGGACCACACGACTCGCTATTCTAGGTTGCGTGGTGGAGAATGGGATAGTCATGACAGATCCTGACCGCATGCATCCCCTAATGGACTTACCCCCCCCCCCCCATACACAGAAAGCGCTCAAATGCTGCCTGGGCTTTTTCTCGTATTACGCCCAATGGATTCCACACTACGCCGACAAGGCGAGTCCTCTTATCAAGTCCACCTCCTTTCCCCTCTTGACCGAAGCCAGAGCGGCTTTCGATCGAATCAAATCCGACATCGCCGCTGCGACGCTGCACGCGATCGATGAGTCTGTCCTGTTTCAAGTCAAGAGCGATGCATCCGACTTCGCCCTGGCGATGCATCCGACTTCGGCCGGTCGGCCTGTAGCCTTCTTCTCCAGAACCCTCCAGGGTCCAGAGAGTAGGCACTCCTCGATTTAGAAGGAGGCCCAGGCCATAGTTGAAGTGGTGCATCGTTGGAGACATTACCTCACTTGGAGGCGCTTTACACTGTTGACTGATCAACGCGCGGTCTCCTTCATGTTCAGCAACACCCAGCGTGGTAAGATAAAAAACGACAAAATCGCCAGATGGGGAATCGAACTCTCCACCTTTAACTATGACATCCTGTACCGGCCTGGTAAGCTCAACGACCCGCCTGACGCGCTCTCCAGGGGGACGTGCGCCAGCATACAGATGGACAGACTACAGAAACTCCATGAGGCCCTCTATCATCCAGGGGTCACTAGGTTTGCCCACTTTGTGAAGGCATGCAACCTACCCTACACAGTCGAGGAGATCCGCTCAATGACCCAAACCTGTCCGGTGTGCGCTGAATGCAAGCCCCACTTCTTCCATTCGGATAACTCCCACGTTATCAAAGCCACCCGTCCCTTCGAGCATCTTAGCGTAGATTTTAAGGGGACCCTACCGTCAACCAACCGTAATACCTACATCCTTACGGCCATCGACGAGTACTCCCGCTTCCCGTTCGCTGTGCCCTGCCCAGACACCACTGCCACCTCAGTGATACAGGCCCTTCACAGTATTTTCGCCATCTTCGAGTACCCAAATTCCATCCACAGTGATAGAGGGTCCTCATTCATGAGCGCAGAGCTGCAACAGTACGTTCTGGAGTGTGGTATCGCTTCAAGCAGGACCACGAGCTATAACCCACGCGGTAACGGCCAGGTCGAGAGGGAGAATGCCACCATATGGAGAGCCGTTACACTGGCTCTCCGGTCTAAAGGTCTCCCCACCTCTCACTGGCAGGAGGTTCTCACTAGTACCTTACACTCCATCTGCTCCCTCCTATGTACCGCAACAAATGCCACCCCCCACGAAAGGATATTCCTTTTTCCAAGGAAATCCGAATCAGGAACCACTGTACCGACATGGCTCACCGTCCCTGGCCCCGTCCTTTTGCGACGCCACGTCCGGCACTCAAAGAATGACCCCTTGGTCGACCGAGTGACTCTACTCCACGCGAACTCACATTACGCCTACGTTGAGTTCCCAGACGGGCGGGAGGACACTGTTTTGGTGCGGGACCTAGCTCAGGACGCGGTAGACCCAACAAACCCCTCAACCCAACCTTCCCCAACTCTTTATTCCCCAGGCCCCGTGCCGCAACAGTAGGACCAACAGCACCCCTACGACCCAGGCCACCCTGCCGACAACACGACTGGGGAATTGAGCGAAGGAGTGGTCGCACCCGACGAGCCCGCTGACGACACCACTCCAGCGACCCCAATCCTGGCACCATGGCGGTCACGCCGGATGGTCAGACCCCCTGACCGCTACAGTCCTTAACCTACCCCTTCCTTTCATTCTCTTCTTCATTTTTTTGGTTTTTTTCCAGGGTCAGTTCTCCAAGAAGGGGTGAATGTGATAGTACAGATCTTTCACCAATGTACATAGTGTATATAGTTACTGTATCTAGACTGTGCTTACAGCGATTGGCTGAGAGCTAAGCCACGCCTATTGTCTGGGCCTTAAGGGTTGTGTCCCTAGCCAGGTCGGATCATTCCGGACTGGTCGGCCACCTGTGAAGAGTTCCTGTCTTTTGCTAATAAAAGCCTTGGTTTGGATCAACAAGTCTTTGATTCTTTCGACGAGCTCTATAATATTGTTGAGCTCGTCGATAGAATCAAAGACTTGTTGATCCAAACCAAGGCTAGGGACACAACCCTTTAAGGCCCAGACAATAGGCGTGGCTAAGCTCTCAGCCAATCGCTGTAAGCACAGTCTAGATAGAATAACTATATACACGATGTACATTGGTGATAGATCTATACTATCACAAGTCACACAAAATCTAGATGGAGATTTTCCTGTTTCAGATTCTTGTTTCCATCACGTGCACCTAGACTTGGTTTGTCTGCTTCCACCATCAAGAGAATACACTTACCTCATCAGTGTGAGGACTGGGCTACTAGGTGGCAGGAGACCATTCCTATCACCAACATCTCTGTGGAGACTTTTGCTTGGGCTTTCATTGATCATTGGATTCTGGCTTTCAGTGTTCCAGGCACCATTTAAACTGGCCAAGGATCTCAGTTCAAGTTGGAGCTATTCGGAGCTCTCATTGATCTTTTGGGCACCACCCACATTTGGACTACAGCCTTCTATCCACAGAACAATGTCCTTGTTGAATGTTTTCACCACCAATTGAAAGTAGCCTTGACAGCGGGTGGCGACGCATCTCTATGGAGCGAGCATTTGTCCATGGTCCTCCTTGGCACGCACACTTCGGTAAAAATGGACTTTGGTTGTTCAGCTGCAGAACTGGTTTATGGCACCACACTGACAGTGCCTGGTGAATTTGTTGATCCGTATACTGTGACTGCACTGTATGATCTTCCCAATTATGTCAACCGCCTACTGGAAAATATGTGATTGATCAGACCAACACCTACACGACATGTGTCAACTGCAGTGTATGTGCCGGATGATTTACAACACTGCACATGTGTTTGATCGACATGGCGATGTTTACCGACCACTTCAGCCTGTTTACAACAGTTCTTATGAGGTCATACAATGCCACTCAAAACGTTTTATGATCTTGTGGAGTGGGAAGGCTGACACTTTCTCCATGACTCCGTTGAACATGTGAACTCAGCGTATATCAACAATCCGCTTTGTTCATCACTGCTAACACCAAAGAAACTGCCAGTCAGATCATCCACTGATTGCTTTGCAGAATCGCACTAAATCAGGCTGTAATGTCAATCCTCCAGACATTACATAGCAGGACAGATCCAGGCACTTCCTTGCATGGATTGGGGGCTGGTAGAGGTGGGGGGGATGTTGTCACAGTTGTGTACTTGCCATTGGCAACTTATCTGGGGTGACACATGAGAGAACTACTGCACGGGTCAGAACAGGAGTGTGCAAACAGCATTATAGACAATGCAAATGCACAGGGTCACAGGAGGAGGAGATCAGGAGTGTCATAGTCACCTGCGTGGTAGAGAGCCAATGAAAAGGGCAGGGGAGGCTTTGGTGAGAGGTGTGTTATGGGAAGATGAGGAGTTGTAATTTGGAGGAGAATAAAGAAAGTCAATGCCATTTTTATGCTGAAGAAAGAGTAAGTGTGTTCTTTTAATTGTGTGTATGTGGTATAACTTACAGTCACTACATCTTCTCAGATTGGAGGCCTGTGACTAGTGGTGTGCCTCAGGGATCAGTGGTGGGACCATTGTTGTTTGTCATCTATATTAGTGATCTGGATGAAATTGGATCAGCAAGTTTGCAGATGACTCTAAGATTGAAGGTGTTGTGGACAGCGAGGAAGGCTTTCAAAGGTTGCAGAGGGATCTGAACGAGTTGGAAAAATGGGCTGAAAAATGGCCAATGGAATTTAATTCAGTCAAATGTGAGGTGTATTTTGGAAGGACAACCCCAGATAAAACATACACATTAAATGGTAGGGCACTGAAATTCCCTGAAAGTGGCTTTGCATGTAGGTAGGACTGCAAAGAGAGCTTTTGGGTTATTGGCCTTGATAAAATCGAAATATTGAGTACAGGAGTTGGAATCAACTTATAGAGAGGAACACAATATGAAGCCCACTCTATAGTGTTGTTAGCTTTTTAAACTGGAGATGAATTTCTGTCAGGAACTGCACACCATCCGTTTGATTTTCTTTGCTGAGAAATTGATTATGAAGAAAGACTTAATGTAGTGGGACTATTTCCCTGGAGGAGAAAAGACTAAGAATAGAATTAATTGAAGCTTTTGTTAACATTATGAAGTGTTTTGATTGAGCAATGACAATGAAGAATTGAGGGATTGTTGAGTTAAACTATGCAAGGGATACTCTGATTTAGAAGCAACATGTTGACCCAGTGAGTGTTAGCTCGAGAGGCTCAGTCAACAAAGATGGAGATTGGCACAGATACATTGAGGGTGAAATTGAGAAAGATAGTTAAATAAGGAAGAGAAGAGAAGAAATGGGAGAGGATACAGTAATAGCATTAGATGAGAATAGAAGAAGATCATGTGCAAAATAAACACCAGCCTATGTCAGACCAACCAATTAGGATTGTGCAGAGCTACAGATTCTTTGTAATTCTTTATTAGCTCTCATTCTCCAGTGAAGGATGAACCAAGTTAATTGGCATTCACTCAATTAGTCATTGAGTAACTAATATAGTTGCTATAATCGACACTCTTTGGATCATTTCCATTAGCCATAAAAGTGAGAACAATCCTCAAAGCAGCCTGTATCAATCATATTAGACAGCTCTATCTAATCCCCCAGCTGTGTAGAACACATACACATATTAAACAAAAATAACTGCTTTGTTTCAAGTTTGCAATATCTCATTAAGAACATACATGTATTGTACAGGAAAAAAATAACTTCTACAGGTAAATTATAAATTATTGAATCAAGATGGCAGAGCTGACACTGGCAGCGAGTGGGAAGTAGGGACACAGTGCTCTCATGAGGTCCATCCACCCAGTTTTACAGCTCTGTAAAGCTCTAAATCACCTGTAAATAGAGCTGACAGTGATTTTATTTAAAATCCCGCGACCACATGGTCTGCGCCCAAGATGGCGACGCCTATGATGAGCAGCAGCCATGAGGGGTTGCAGACACCAGGGGAGCAGCGGACTGATACAGGGCACCAGAAAACAGGGAGACCACCCCTGTTCGAGAAGGAGAAGCAGAAGAGACGACCCACGTGACGGTGACCACAGTGGCAGACCAGTGAGGGGCTCTGTGATTGAAGGAACATATAAGCGGCAGGCTGTTGTAGTTGAGGTGAGGAACTTATGCAGGCTGCTGGCAACTGTGGTCAAGGGATTCACACCAGGTGATGGACTGCTGGAGACTGGCTGAAATGGCACCAGGTATCGGAACTGATATGTAAGAGGGTGTCAAGGCACTGAAGGATTCCTGATTGTTTCCAAGGTTCAGATCTGGAGCTTGAGCTGCTGATGGTTTGGACTGGACTGTGTGGCTGCAGAAGCCCTGGAGGTGAATCCACTGACATTTGGTGACTCTGAGGGGAATCCCTTTTGCTTCTTTTTCTGACTGTAATAGGCGCTTCAGGCAATTTCTGTTGATGGCGAATCTGTCTGCCTTATGGCACACTAAAGTGAATTTTGTGTAATATTGCACTGTTTTTATTACATGATAATAAATTGAATATTGAAATTATGTCAAATTATCAAAGCCCACAGAGTCAGCTGCAATTGATCCACGACAGCTATTACATAGGAATGAGAAATTATTGATGGAATTTGCAAAATTTTGTCTATTCTTGGTGGGAGGAGGGGGGTTGGGAAGAAAATTACTTATGGAAGGATTTCAAAGTCTAGGGTATGATTTGCCTCTTAGCTCCAGGGATTGATTCTGTCCATTACTGCATTCTGTGGGCAGTTTGCACACTCTCCCAGGTCTGCTTTGGTTTCATTTCATATTCTTAAGATATGCTGGTTTATTACCATTGCAAATTGCCCTTGGTGTGGAAGGGAGATAAAAGAATTTGGGAGTTGATGGGCTTGTGAGGGAGAACATGTTACAGGGATATAAGTGGGGGTTTGAATAATGGGCTGAATTGTCTTCCATGATGTCAAGGGAAGTATGGAATTCTGGAAGAGGTCTATAAAGATGCTCCCAGAAACCTTTGGTTAAGAAAATATTCCTGAGAAATGGGTTTTAAATTCATAATGACATCAATGGCTCCAATAATGAACTTGATTCTAAGTAAATATCTGGAAATGCTTAGCAGGTCAGGGAGCATCAATGGAAAAAGAGAATTTTCCATCTGGTTACATTATTGGCTTTTTCAAGTTCATTTCTTTACTTTCATGCTATTTGAAAGTATATTCTTATTTGGAAAATATTGTTTAAATCATGCTCTTTTCAAATCTGGATATTATTGAGTGTTTGCTCTTTTCAGGATTTAAGTCAGGTTTGGTGGGTTCACAATTTGACAAACAAGGAGTCATCTTTATTGTACACACAGGGAAGACAAAATAACAATACTAAAAACTACATAGGCATTCACCTTGGATACAGTAATCTCCGATACCAGTTGGGGGGGTGGGGAAAGCAGACACATACACCACAATCCCCACATCCCATGACATACCCCCACACCCCCTGACATGCACCCCCTCCCCTTACCCCCTATTTCGAAACATACAGTTATTAGCAGACACTTCCAGTTTCCTGTACCAACAGGGTGCAGTTCAAACTGATAAACAGTTACTAACACTCTCCTGGTTTTCTGTACCAATGGAGGGTGGGACAGCTCATTGCTAAGTATTGCCACACAATATTACAGTCCTGCTCCAAGTGTAGTGCACACCTTACCTAATGACTCCTCCAGTGCAGGGTTGCCAGATAAAAGGCTGCCAGATTGCCACCTTTGCAGCCAAATTCCAGAAATTTGGTGGCTTTTGGAATTGGCTAGGACCAGAAAAATCACCTGTTTATCATATGTATTACATTGTAAGAATGCACAATACCTGTTAAAAAGGTAGGTTTCCAACTAAACCAAATTAATGCCAAAAAAGTACAAAGACGTCAGATGATTTTTCTGGCACAAGCTAATTCCAAAAACTGCCAAATTTCTGGAATTTGGCTGCAAAGGCAACAATCTGGCAACCCTGCTCCAGTGATGTCCAGAGTTTGTAACCAGAAACAGAGCAGCATTTGTAGTCAGAACCAAGGAGTAGAGCGAGACTACTGCAGCACATGATGTATTTTTAAAGTGCAGTAAGCTGGGAGTCCAGCCCAGGTAATCAGTAAGTGCTTTAAAGGGGCCAATGGTTATTATGGAATGATTTAAAGGGACGAATGGTCAGGTGTGCACTAATGAGTGGGCAGTCCCACTTGATTGGCAGTTGATGCGACTTCAAAATAAATTCCAGATGGAGCAGTCATGTGACCCTCCACAATCTACATTCCCAACAAGTTGCAGACGGAGAGGCCACATGATCCTCCACAATCCACACTACAACATCCAAGATTTCATGAGGACCTGCCTGCAAGTTTTAGACTGGCTTGGCTGAAGTGCAGAGCATCAGCTGGGGACATGGCTGAAATGAAGCTAAAAGATGAGGAAAAAAAGCTGTGTGTGCTGGAAATCTGAAAACAAACAAAAATTCTTAGAAACACTCAACAGATCATGTAACATGATGGACAGAGAAATAGTTGAGGTTTAAGATCTTGAATTTCCCATTAGTATCTTTCTCCTTCCATAGATATTACTCAATCAACCAAAAGCTGTGGACTTTCTGGGTGGCTGGAAACAAATTAGCCTGCTCTCCATCTGTTTACGGATAGTCTGGAGATTGGCTGAATTTCCCTGTATATAAACTGATCTGTAACCAGCGACATACATATAAAGAGACCAAGCCAAGATTTGAAATGTAATTACCTATTATTTCATTTTTGCATTGGAAAATGCCAACAGCTGGTGTTGACATGCCAATCCAGGGCATCTGTTGAGCTGATGGGCAACAAGGTGACCAAGTATAGATCTGTCTCGGGCTGTCATGATCTCCTAGTTATAATGGAATCCCAAACATTTCAACTCTGTTTTTTTTTCCCAAGTTGTCTGCCAATCTTTTGTGCCTTTATGGAGGAGATGAAAATCTCTCAGAACATTCAGGTTTGACATGATGACTTCAGAGTTCCGGAATCTTCATTGTTTCTTTATGGAAAGCTTGGATAGTGATCTTTCATTTGAAATCCCTGAGATTTGCCTCAGTCATCTTTCTTACTGAGGTATAATACTGCAGGCTGATGAAAGCAATTCAAAAACCTAAGTGTGATTTGAAACAAAAAAATATCTTGTGTAACTCCAATCCTTTGTCAGTTTAGTGATAGATATTAAATTCCTCACAATTCCCTGGCAGCATATAATGCTTTTGTGACCTTTTTGATTAATGATTTAAATCCATTTTCATATCACTCAAGTCCTTGGAATTAATTATTATTTTTGAAGCAGAGGAGAAAAAAAATCAAGCATGAATTTCATCCACAGTAAAATAACTCTATATGCAAAATAGACAGGAACCCAACCTTTGCAGCTGGTTTAATAAATTAAAAGAATATGACAGAATCAAATAAAAAAAATACCTAGATATATGAAATCTGATTTAAAAACAGAACATGCTGAAAATGCTCCGGGCACTTTGATATGAAACATTAAGGTTATTCTTTCACTGACGCTGCCTGACTTCTGAGTATTTCCAGCATAATTATAAGAACATAAGAAGCTGTTTTGTATTTGCATGAAATGAGAAGTGAGTAAAGAATGCTAAAATATCCAAGCAAAATGCTGCTGAACTATTCAAGTATTCTCACCTCACAAAAATGTCTCTGATTACGTCCTGGACATGTAACCATGCATCAAATATCTGACACGTTTCAAATTTAAAACTCAAAATGTCGTTGATGAGGCAATAAATTATGATGACCTGAAATGCCACATTGATAAAAAATAAATATCACAGAACACTTTTCTAATTGGCTCAGGGGTTATTAGGCATCAGTTTAACAAATAGGAAAAATCCTTGAGTCCATGGGGGGGGGGGGGTGCGGAAGCATTCAAGTCTCAGACCATGGGTCACTTTATAGCTGGAATCATCAGAACATCTAATATGACTTAGATTGTGAGAGAACATTTTAATGTGGGTCTCTGATACACCCAGACAAAGGCAAGTACTGCAGATGAAATTCCAACACAATATTGAAAGTCCTAATCAAAATGGAAAAGACTTTCTGCAAAATTTCAATTTTGATGGTAGGTCATCTGAACCTCTGGTGATCCACCAAAATATGTTGAATCTGCCAGTCAAATCACAGTAGCATGGTAATTTCCTTATGGCGGTGAAGGTTTAATGTTAACTTGTGCCAATGAACATTGAACCTGGGAAGGTCTTCAAAGCTCAGGAGCATTTGCATGTTGGCATTGAGCTCCTTTCACTATTTATTTGTGTGCTCATTGGTAGAAGGAAAAGTGTACAGGTTGCCACAAATGTCTGAGGAGGCCAATTAGTAAGCCCATAAAAGGTTAGGGGAAATGGGATGGAAAGGGAGAATACATCAGCTATGATTTGAATGGCAGAGCAAATTCTGCGGGCCATATGGGCTAGTTCTGCTCCTATCTCTTCTGATCTTAATGGTTTAATGGCATCAGTGTGGCCAGTTAGCATATTAGATATGAGTAATCTACTGAAACAGAAAAAAAAAACTTCTATTCCATTCATGTTAAACTGACTTGTAGCCAATTAAATCATGTCAAAGATTCAAGATTGAAGATTTCTTTATTGTCATGTAATAGTGCAGAACATGTAATATTACACAAAGTTGCCTTCTGCTTGCTGTCAGGCAGACAAAGTGTCTCCATTAGGTCGCCCAGTGCCTCTTACAGTATGAAAGAAAGGGAAGCAAAAGAGAGTCCCTTGAGTCATTGAGTGTCCATGATCTCATCCCCAGCACTCCTGTAGCCTGCACAGCATCCTCTTCGATTCATCAGCATCCTGAGCTCCAGATTCAAATCTCCAACACAATCAGTAGTGCCCAAAGCCTTTCAGAGGCCTTAGCACCCTCTCAAATCCTGGCTTCAATACCTGGCTCCCATGAACCAGTCTCCATCCGCCCCACAGCCCCTGTGGGTCTCCCAACCATAAGCCGACTACAGCTTATGTGAGTCTCTCAGCCTCTGAGCCCCTCACTGGTCTGTTGCCATGGTCACCATACTGCAGGATCATCTCCTCAGCTTCTTCTCAAAGGTGGGGGGTGAGTTCTCCCCATTTCTGGTTCTCAGCATTAGTGAGTCTGCAACCCCTCGTGGTGCTGCCATGCACAGGTGATGCCATCTTGGGCAGTGACCTGTAGTTGCATAATTTTAGTTTAAAAATGCCGTCAGCTCCTCCGACAGGCCATTTAACACCTGTAGGTGCTGCTAGCTTTAGGACTAGGTGATTGAACCCTTCAGAGCTGCTCCCCTCTCTCCTGAGTCTGCACCAACAGCAGCACTGCTGTTACAATCAGCTCTGGCAATTCTGCCATTTAATCTAGAAATCAATATATTTATTTTTGCATTGGAAAATGATGATGAAATATTGCATATCTGTGAGAATGAACAATTGGATTGTAAGACCATGGTTTGTATTTTTCACTAAAATCTCATTCTAAGTTTAGAATGACAGATATTTCAAAGCAACATCTTGCATTTAAATAGCATTTTTAAGAGAGTAAATCACCCTGGATGTTTTTACTGCTTTATCTATATTTTCTTTCCTGCTTCTCCATGTGGAAACTCCTGCAGCTGCCTCCTTATGGGGGCCCTTCCCACTGATACCCAATCTCATTAAAGGCCCTCGGGGAAAGAGGAATACCATTCGCTCTGCATTGAAACGTTGGATTTTCCTAAATATGTGCCAGCAAAGCCATATCTGTCCTAGCCCCTGAATTGTAGAAGTCCTCCTCTCTCCACTCAGGGCTGGAGCCAGTCCATTTTGTGCCCTAGGCAAGGCCAACTGCTTGTAGCCTGCCCACTCCCCCAAAAAATTGCCAACTTCGATTTTCAATAACAGATGTTTTGTGGAAAAAGTGAAAAGCACAAAACTTGAAACAGATAAATTCATTTTAGATTGCAAGTGTAAGTAATACATCATCTTTCTCAAATACAAAAGGAAATATTTTGGAATACAAATCATTTTGAACTAAAGGGCACTCAGAAGAATGCATACCTCTGCCAAGGGCAGCAACACCTTTTGCTTCACACAACTTTAAGTATATATACCTTTTAAGGTTACTTGGTGTAACCAACCCATCATGTTTGGTCAATATTTTGCTAATATTTTGCTTGCAGACAGAGAAACAAACAAAAAACCGACAGAGTTAAAAATGTAACCTTTTGGTTGGAGGTAATAATCTTGTGAAGTGTTTTGTTAAAATTTAAGTCTCATAAGAGTTTAATTTTCAGGCACATCAAAATCTCACTTTGTGCACCTTTTCCTTTGCAAGTGTGGTTACCAATTGAATCAGATGAAGTGCTGATGCCGGGACATGTTCAATTGATATAGTTACCAACCTATCCAGTCTCTTTTGCAATATTGTTGAGCGTATGTAAATGTTTAGAAGTTTGAGCTTTTGAGAAACTACGTTCATCACTTGCTACTGATACTGGAAGTGTGACAAGGATCCTTAGAGAAACGTAAACATTGGGCACATTATCAAGGAGTTTTTCTTGTGACAACATAGACATTGGAAGACTTCAAGCTATTGCTATAAGTTTGCAACACAGATCTTCGACATCAATGTCCTTATTTCCATTATGCATCAATGATTTTTCCAAATTCTTGCAGCCCTTAAGTACATCTTCAGTAGATTGTTTATTTTATATGGTATATACGAGAAGCCAAATAGGGAATTATCTTGTTTTAGCTGTTGGAATCTCTCTTCAACAGATTGTATGGCCAGGTCTAAGACAGCACAGTAGAAACCTACTTTGAATTTCTGCTTTGGATCTTGTTAATAGCATCAACTGTTTTTCAGGTTCACATGAAGTCTGATAGTTTTCTGAATGGCCAGTGTTCCTCTCATGTGAAGAAGGAATTGCTCCCATGTCCTTCCAGTTATTTGAGCCTGTTTCTTGTAGGGATGATGCACCTTTTTTTTTGCTGAACAACTTACAGCAAAAAGGAAACACCACATCTTTCGAGCGTGAATATATCACCCATTGATGGCACACTTCTCCCACATTTGCTCATTTCCTCTTGTAGTATATAGGAGAAAATCTTCTGTTGTTTGAGCCTTTGGGAAAATCAGGTGATAAAACCTGCTGTAAGCTGTCGCAAATTATCAATGCGACAGTAGGGTCAGTTAGCAAGGTAATTGTAATTCAAGTCAGGCACAACACCATCTTCTTTTGCAGACTTTGCAGTACTCTCAATTTTCTTGACATCCTCTTTTACCTCTGTGTGTTTTCCAGAAATATCTCCAATTTGTGATTTCTATTTTAGAGTTTATATCATTTGTAGTAGGAACACAACATTCAGTTCCCCCAGTGCTCGTTTCAACAAGAGTACAGTCACATTCTTGTTCTTGATTTGCTTCCTGCATACAAAAGTATTTCAAGAAATACCCCTCTTGCTTTGCTTGCTCCTTAGCTTTTTCTGCTTTTTGTTTGCGGTACTGAGCTCCAGAAGGTCATTTGTTATCAGCCATCGAATTTATCTCCCACAATCTGAGTCCCTAGAACCATAGAATACTATAGCACAGAAAACAGACCATACAATACATGCATTCATACAGTATAAATAAAGAACTAAAATAAATGAATATTCACTTACCCTCCTTCAAAGCCCACCACACTACTCCACTCAACGTTGATAGGCTAACTGAAGCATTGCCAATTGCGCCAGAACTACGCACCTGCATTAAATAATCCCCCATCTGTAGGCCCACATCCAATCCATCGTGCATGTACCAGCTGGCACTCACACATATGTGCAAGAAGAAACGTGGTTGCACATGGCCTATGGATCCTGGGATGCTGCATTTAACAAGGTATGTACCTCTTCCTTTGCTCTTTCTACCTATACCACCAGATGAAGGACAAATTAACGTCCGGCTCAAGGTGGTGTTGGATGGAGTACAGAGTGCCTCAAAAGCTGGACTGTCCAGTCAAAATCAAGAGCCACTTGGAGGCTCTTTATTCGTGATGCGTTTCAATTATTTCCAATACAAGTCCAGATGTATTTAAAACCTTTATTTTAACACATAAAACTTGCAAACATCTTCTTTCATGTTCCATGAAATGTCTATAAATAACATTCTATGATAACGATCCATAATAACAAACTTCTGTGTTAACATTCCGTTGAATATCCATGTAAGCGTCAGTGTAAACGACCAACAGAAAATGTGTGAGCTTCACTCACCCTCATTCCTCTACATTGCCACCATGTTGTGCAATGCTTTAACAATCTAAATTTGTGCCATTAACTATCATGCATGCACCAACCGAACCACCATACTGCAACCCACTGCACATACATACACCAATCGACCGAGGACACTAACCTACCATGCATGCGCCAGCCTGCACTGGGCTGCTGGAGAGCAACTCATGAAATTCATGTATTAGAACCAGGATTGGATAGGGTGCTAAGGGCAAGAAGGGATCCCAAAGGGTCCCAGCCCTGAAAGACTTCCTCACTGTGTCAGAGGTTTGGACCTGGGATCTGGTTGCCAATGGTTTGAACTAAAGTGGAGTCTTGTGTGGATGCAGATGCTCCGGGAGTGCTAGAGGCAAATCCACAGACACTCAGTGACTCTACTTCACTTTCTTTGATTTTAAGGGGCACCAGGCAATACTAATGCCTTATGGCAGACAAAATTTGTGTAATTTTACAGTTCTGTTTTATTACCTGACAATGAATAGTATCTGATATGCTAGCACTTGAGGAACTATTGTAGAAACAAACAAAGTGAATCCCTGCAATTGGGGAAAGAGCCCTGAAGGAGCTCTAAGCATGGTTTAAAAACACAGGAATGCTGGAGGAACTCAGCAGGTCATGCAAAATCCATTGGAGGTAAACATATCCAACCATAATTTTGAGCTTGAGCCCTTCTTCAAGGTATGAGCAAAATATAGGCAGGTGCCTGAATAAAATGGTGAGTGGAGGGGCAGGAGGAGGAGCACAGCCCCCCACACAAGAGGTGGATAAAAGAGGGAGGGCACAACAGAAAACTGAGGGGGGGGGGATATCTCTGTGAATGGAGAGTTGAGGAATTGCAGAGAACGGGAAGTGCTCCACCAGAAATCAGAGAAATCAATGGCATCTGGTTGGAGAGTAGCCAGACAGATTATTATGTGTTGTTCCTCCAATTTATAGGTGGCCTTGGTTTGGCAGTGTATGAGGCCATGGACAGACATGTCAGCATGGGAGCTGCATGCAGAATATAAATGGTTGGCCACTAGGAGATCCAAGTCATTGATGCGGACAGAGCCAAGGTGCTCAGTCTGCACCAGTCCCTCCCATTTATATCCATGATATTTCCCGCATTAGTGCAGATTGAGTGTTTGCTGAGTAATTTATCTATTTACAAGGGGTAAAGCAGGATCTGATGGAATGCTTTTCACTTTTCAGGATGAATGCAACTCTCAGAAATTTAACATTTTTCTGGACAAGCCAGCCCACTTGATTGACACTTCATCTAACTAAGCATTCATTCTTTCTCCGACCATCACATTGCGGTTAAAGCATCTCTATAAAATGCACGGCAATAACTCATCTAAGTACACTCACAGTAGCTTCCAATTCAACCACACCAATTAAAGAAGGGTTACAAAATGCTGACTATGCCAGAAAAAGTCTACGCCACAAAAATGTTTTTATGAAAATTGCTATTCCTATTCAGAGGCCCACAATAATGAATTTGTCATCTATAATGGATGCTTCTTTTGATCAGTTGCAATGCGCGTCAAAAGAACCAAAGACTTGTTGATCCAAACCAAGGCTTTTATTCACTAAAAGACTGGAGCATATCACAAGTAGGTCGACCAGTCTATAATGACCTGGTCTGGCTAGGAGCAATCCTTTAAGACCTGCCAGTAGGTGTGGCTACACTCTCAGCTAATCACAGTCATTCTACACTACCATCTGTACATATGTACATATACACATTGGTGATAGAATCTGTACTATCACACCAGTATAATGCAGAATCTCACCAGTTCTAACCTCATATTGCAATTATGTTTGTTGACACCATTGGACACCAATTTCCATAATAAATGAGTCTATCAGCTAACAAGTGGGGATCTTCAAGACATGGTGACAGGTATTTGATAAAGTGGAGCTAGCCCACACCACTGGTGCTAATAAGACTCTGAAGCCCATTTTTATGTAATTGCTATTTCTTTGATGCCTGGCAAATAATGATATCTCACTATCCATGATAATGCATTGAGCTACACTTTGTGCTTTGTGATGGCCTCCAACACAAACATTTATAGTTATCAAGTTGATATGTTTTGTGGGCGAACTTAGGTTATGAATTTTGACATTCAATTTAATCCATTTTAAATTGAGTCAGAACTGTGCTGCTTGGATGACGATTAAATGAAAATTTATGTGTGCAGTTTCATAAAGTTTATTAGATGCATATTGCTGAGTAAAGAGATTAAAACAAACACTGCAAAACACTTTTGGGGAGTCATGGTATTGCAACAAAGGTGAAGTGCGTTGATCTTCTGGATATTCCTTTGTGCATACATCCCTCCTTTATAATTGTGGTAAAACAAGAAAGATGAGCTGTCAGTATTAATCAATTCCAAACCCTGGAGGAAGTCAAAGTACCTCATTTATCTGTCTTGTGCTGCTTTGATTCTCTTTCCATCCATATTTCTTTGCAATTGGCTTAGTCCATTTCTATTTCAACGTTCTTGATGATCAATACTAAATTCACATTTGATTTAATCTTCGAGTTACCCAAGGTTCTAACTAAACTAGAATATAGTCAAAGCAATTGTGTTCAGATGGAGCATAAAAGTCTCTGTAACTCCCCTTGCTTTGCTCTACTTTATTAAAACAAAATCAGTATTTTTTTACTACTTCCATTTATAAATCTGCTTATTTTCAGATTTTTGTAAACTAACCCAAAGCTTCAAACTGCAGTGATGGGAAATGAACTCACATTCTCCAGATTATTATACTGAAACTCTGAAATAATTGGCCAGAAATATAATCATTGTATCACTGCACATCCTTTCTCTATAATGTGGTAATAATGGATGCACAAGAGAATATAGGTGTCATTATTTGGAACAAAAAAAACTGCTGGAGGAACGCAGTCAGGCACTATTCATGGAGGGAAATGAAGAGTCAATGTTTCCATTGAAATCTTTCCTCCTAATCATGGAACCATAGAACATTACATCACAGAAACAGGCCTCTTTGGCCCTTCATGTCTGTGCCGAAACATTTTTTTTTTTGCTTAGTCCCACTGACCTGCATACAGTCCACAACCCTCCATACTGCTCCCATCAATGTACCTGTCCAAATTCCTCTAAAATTATAAAATTGAGCCCTCATTCACATTTTATCTGGAAGCTCATTCAACACCCCCATCATTTTCTGTGTAAAGAGGTTTCCCCCTCATGTTCTCTCTAAACATTTTCCCTTTCACTCATATCCACTGGTTTGTATCTCACCTACCTTCAGTGGAAAAAGCCTATCTACATTTACTCTGTCTATCCTCCTCACAATTTTAAATATGTCTATCAAATCTTCCCTCATTCTTCCAGGGAATAAAGTCCTAAATTGTTTAACCTTTCTCTGTAACTCAGTTCCTGAATTCCGGGCAACATCCTAGTAAATCTTCTCTGTACTCTTTCTATCTTTTTGATATTTTTCCTGTAGTTAGATGACCAAAACTGGACAACATACTCCAAATTTGGCCTCATCAATGTCCTTTACAACTTTACCACAACATCCCAACTCCTATATTCAATACTTTGATTTATGAAGGCCAATATGCCAAAAGCTCTCTTTACAACCTTATCCACCTGTGACACCACTTTCATGGAATTATGTATCTGTATTCCCAGGTCCCTCTATTCTACTGCCCTTCTCAATGCCATTTACTGTATATGTCCTTTCTTGGTTGGTTCTTCCAAAATGCAACACTTCACACTTGTCTGCATTAAATTTCATCTGCAATTTTAGCCCATTTTTTTCAGCTAGTCCAGCTCCCTCTGCAACCTTCTTCTATGTCCACATCACCTCTAATCTTAGTGTCTTCTGCAAACCTGCTTATCCAATTTTCCAAATTATCATCCAAATTATTGATACAGATGACAAACAACAGTGGTCCCAGCAGCAATCCTTGAGGCACACCACTAGTCACAGGTCTCCAATCTGAGAAGCAATCATCCACCACTACTCTCTGGTTTCACCCGTCCAGCCAACTTCCTATGTGGGACCTTGTCAAAGGCCTTACTAAAGTCCACATAGACAACATCACAGCCTTTCCATCATCAACTTTCTGTATAGGTTCCATGACCTCACTGCTTGATTTCCTTACATCCCATGAATCTGTGCCCTTTTCCTGAGTAAATACTGATTAATAAAAACATTTCAGACCTCTCCCATCTCTTTTGGCTCCATACAATTCTGACCACTCTGATCTTCGAGGGACCAATTTTGTCCCTTACTATCCTTTTGCTCTTAACATACCTGTAGAAATCCTTTGGATTTCCCTTCACATTGTCTGCCAAAGCACCTTGTCTTATTTTCACCTTCCTGATTTCTTTCTTGAGGTTTCTCTTACATTTTTTATACTCCTCAAATACCTAATTTGCTTCATGTTGCCCATATCTGTTATATGCATCTCTCTTCTTCCGAACCAGATCCCTAAGATTCCTTTAAAACCAAAGTTCCCTATGCCTTCTAACTTCCCCTTTGATCTTGACAGGAACATACAAACTTGGAGCTCTCAAAATTTCGTCTTTGAAGGTCCTCCACTAACCTTGCACATCCTTGCCCGAAAACAATGCATCCCAATCCACACATTCTTGATCCTTTTGTAGCGGCGCTATGGCAGCACTACAATTCCCAGAAGGCATCAAACCGGCCATGATGATGTCAACGCATGTCAGGTGAATGATTCTGGCTTTTAAAAAGGTTGTGCATGTTCAGAACAGTAAATCTGTTTGATTCACTTTTGTGGTTATTTCATCATGTCCACTGAAATTCCAGAGGCTACAAAAACATATTTTTAGACAAACATGAACTCTGCAGCCATCATTATGAAGCTGCCACCTCTCTGGACAGCTGAGCCTGAACTGTGGCTCCAACAGGCTGAAGCACAATTTCATCTTTGCAAAGTCGAGTTGGACACCATTCGTTATTATCATCTCATCAGTGCCCTGGACCAGGCCTTCGCTAAGAGGGTCATCGACTTCCTACAGGATCCACCATGTACCAGCAAGTATGACACTTTAAAAGCACTTTTATTGCGCGTATGTGGTATGTCCTGTAGGGAAAGTGCAGCCAAACTATTACATCTCCATGGGTTAGGAGACCGCGCCCCTCCAGATCTAATGGATGAAATGCTGTTCCTGGCACCTGGTGAAAGTTCCAATCTGCTACTTGAGCAGCTCTTTTCAGAATGAATGCCAGAAGATATTGGGCTCTTGTTATCCAAGTGTTCATTTGAAGACCCAAGAGCTGTAGCATCAGAGGCAGATATTCTATGGCTGACTAAGACAGTAAGGAAAAGCAAGTCTGTGCAACCAACCCCTCCACTCTTGACCACATGTCACAATCTTAACACAGTACTCCCTACAAACAAATGACACCTCAAAACGGGCAAGCAGCCTGTGGACTCCTTGTCTTGTTGTTACTATCACGGGCATTGGGGAATAAATGCCCATGAATGCCTTCCACTCTGCTCGTTTGCAGAAAACGCTCAGGCCAACCATCAGTAAGGGCTGCAGCAGTTGACGAAAAACCTGCAAGCCTACTGTATGTGTGGGACCAACTGTCCCAGCAAAAATTTCTAGTTCAGGAGTTAGTGTATTTTCACTCACTGGTTTTGACACATGCTACGCAACCACGAGCAGTTAACATTTCCAACATTCCGACCTTCAGCACCAGGAAGATGAATGTCAAATTTGAGAATCATCTACAAGCAGTATCCCGACCTTTGCTTGGTGCAGATTTTCTTCAGGCTCATTCACTCCTTGTTGACTTAAAAAGGCGTCGGCTAATAGACGGAACAAAATTTCAGATAATTCCTCTGGTATACCCCTGCTCTGTGCCTCCAAACATTAAGTAAACAAGTGTAATGGAAGATTCTAACCTATTTTTTAACCTGTTTTTTCTTAATTTCCAGCTCTTGGTTCTGCAGACCTGAGAACCTTCTTTTTAAAACTTCCAGCTTTGGGTTCTGCAAGGCTGAGAACCTAATTGTTTTTAGAATCAGCAGACATAAGCAAAATTCCACCGAGAGGCCAGAGATGCTGTTATCTGAAGAAAGGACATCTGTGTACCGAGAACATTTAATCTTCCTGCTTATTTTGGTCACAGACTGTCAGAGGCCTAGCCTTGATGTATAATAAACCATTGTATTCAAAATGATAAGCTGAAAATTATGTTATTCGTTAATAGCCTAGCATGCTAGCTTGCTTGCTTATCTTTCTTGCTGTGCTGGGAATAGGTGCTTGGGTAAGCAGTTTTTGGGTAATATAAGCCATGGTCCCGCTGCTGAAGTCTGAGACTCTCCGAGAGGTGGCAACATCTCTCAGCAAGAAGAAGAACTTCTGGAGTCTAGCCAACATCCCGGTCAGGGGAGGTGGAGAAGCTGCTACCGGCGCCCTGACAACCTACTACAAGTGTGCAGTCGTTGCCTCGCTTCGGCAGTTGGGACCAGGCTAAGCATTGATAAGTATAGTTGGGAAGGGCTTGCATATTGTAGTGTGAAATCAGCTTTTGAATTTGTAATAAACATTTGTATAATCTGAACTGCTCTCGGTGTGTGTGTCTATTTTCTTTCGGTAGTTCAAACACTGCGACCAATCTAAAACGAACAAAGTGAGAGGTACAAGTTTACCCAAGACAACAAGTGGATAAATTGTCCAAGCTTTTGGAAGATTTTTCTGAGGTTACTACTCTACAATTTCCTGCCTCCATTGCAAAGCACAGTGTTACTCACTGCATTTGTACTAAGGGCCCTCCTATCCATGCGAAAGCGTGTTGCTTGCTGCCAGAGAAACTGCATTTAGCTAAGGATGAGTTTGCCAAGATAGAGGAACTTGGCATAATTCATAGGTCCAACAGCCCCTGGTCATCCCCATTACACATTTTCCCATAACACAATTGAGGTTGGTGACCTTGTGGAGATTACAGGCAGCTTAACGACACCACCATTCCAGATTGTTATCCGTTGCCTCATATTCAGGATTTCTCTGCTAATTTTCGTGGAGCAAAAATCTTCTCCAAAATAGACTTGGTGCGTGGCAAAAAAAACAGCAATAATTATCCCATTTAGGTTGTGTCAATTTTTACGAATGCCATTTGGATTAGGATGTGGTAAGACAAATGTCTTCATTTACTTTGACAAGATTTTGGTGGCCAGTTGGACCAAGGAGGAACATTTGGAACATCTACATACACTTTTTATCTGTGTTCAAGAATTTGGACTGACAATCAATCCAGATAAATGTGTTTTTGGACAAGGAACGATTGATTTTTTTTGGGGGCATAGAATTTCTCAAGAGGGCATGACCCGACTACCATCCAAAATCAAAACCATTACCAAATAATTAAAACCTGCTACGAATGGTGAACTTTTGTCATCAGTTTCTTCCAGGAACAGCTCAGATCATGAAGCCTCTTTTTGGTTTACTGTCCAGTAACGCAAAAACTATTCTTTGGACTGAAGAGGGAAATAACGCCTTCTTGAAAGAATTGAATTGAAGTCGAAAGAATTGCTGACTCATGCCACTATGCTTAGCTACCCAGCTTTAAATGCAGCCGCTGCCAAAATGGCTGTTTATCATTTTATCAATATGCCAACGGGCAATGGAAACCGTTAGCATTCTTCAGCCACCATCTTCATGAAGCAGAAAAGAAATACAGTGCTTTTGATAAGGAGTTTTTGGCCGTTTACTTGTCTTTTTGACATTTCTGTTATATTTTGGAAGGCAGAGAATTTACTATGTACACTGACCACAAGCCCTTAACATTTACGTTTTCCAAGGTTGCTGAGCCATGTTTACTGCGACAACAATAGCAATTATCATTCATTTCAGAATTTTTCACAAAAATACTACATATTTCCAGAAAAGACAATGTAGTAGCTGATGCATTGTCCTGTTCTGGTCCACTCAAGTTTTCATCTGTACATCAAGGTATTGACTACACAGCTGTGGCCATGGCCCAAGAACTTGACCATGAGACAAATGCTTATCAGACTGCAATCATGAACCTGCAATTGAAAGATGTCCAGTTTGGAGTTCATGGCAAATTACTCCTCTATGATATATGAACAGGACACCCACACCCAGTAGTTCCGGCATCATGGAAATGTCAAGTATTCAAATTTGTGCATGGTCTCTCACATCCATCAATTAGATCAACCGTTCATATGGTTTCTGAAAGGTTCATGTGGCACGGTCTTAAAAAAGACATTACACAAATGGCGAGGTCCTGCATTGCCTGCCAGAAATCAAAAGTTCAGCAATATACTAAAGCACCACTGCAGTCCTTCCCAGCAGTTGCTTGTTGTTTTGCTCATGTCCATGTGGACATTGTTGCTCCGCTTCCTGTTTCAGGAGGATACCATTACCTTTTTACAATAATAGACAGGTTTACACAATGGCCTGTGGCTGTGCCTATGGTAGATGCTACTACAGACTCTTGTGCTCGGGTGTTCCTCAGTTCCTGGGTGTCTCGCTTTGGTTTTCTGGTGCACATTAATTCAGAGAGAGGACCACAATTTACTTCTTCGATGTGGACAGCCTTGTCTCGCTTACTCGGAACAACAATTCATCATACAAATGCCGATCATACCCAGGCCAATGGAATGGTGGAAAGATTTCATCGATATCTCAAATGAGCTTGATGGCTTGGTTAGACAGCCTGAACTGGGCTGATGAGCTGCCCTGGGTATTACTGGGCATTAAAACAACTCCAAAGGAGGACCTCCAAGCTTGTGTATGGTGAACTATTGATGGTCCCAGGGGAGTTCATCCCCTACCATTCCAACTCCAACAATGATCCTAAGGAACTTTTGATCAGGCTAAGGGAGATGGTAGGTGTCTATTGTCCATTGTCCATTCTGAAATCTGATGGTCGAGGGGAATAAGCTGGTTTTGTTCTGCTGGGTGCTTGTCTTCTGCTCCTTTACCACCTTCCTGATGGTAGCAGTGTGAAGAGGGCATGGCCTGGGTGGTGAGGGTCTTTGAGGATAGAGGCTGCTTTCTGAAGACACCATATCTTGTAGATGTCCACAATGGAGTGAAGATTGATGCCCATGATGGCACTGGCCAAGTTTGGAACTCTTTTTAGTCTTTTCTTGTCCTGTGCATTGGCACCCCATCCCAGACAGTGATGTAACTGGTCCATGTCTTTGCAAATCTCCTCATAAAGTATCGCCACTGGCAAGCCTTCTTCATGGTTGCATTTGCATGGAGGACCCAGTACAGATTTTCAGAGATTTTAACACCCATGAATTTGAAGATCTTAACCCTTTCCTCTGTTGACCCCATGATGAGACCTGATTCGTGATCTCCTGATTTCCCCTTCCTGAAGTCCACCATCAGTCCCTTAGTTTTACTAATGTTGAGTGTAAGGTAATTGTTGTGACACAGCTCTACTAGCTGATCTATACCCCTCCTGTACGCTTCCTCATTGCTGTCTGTGATTCTGCAGATGACTGTGGTATCATCGACAAATTTGTTGATGGTATTTGAATTGTGCCTGGCCACACACAGTCAGGGTGTAGAGTGAGAAGACAGTGGCCTAAGCATGAATTCTTGAGGTATCCCTGTGTTGATTGTCATTGAGGTGAAGATGTGGTTTTGATTCATATTGACTGTGGTCTTCCAGTTGCAGAGTCTCAGGATTTGGAGCCTCTGAGGGAATAATAATATTGAAAGCTGAGCTGTAGTCGATGAAGAGCAACATGATGTGCATATTGCTGTGGGCTTGGTGATTCAGAGTAGAGAGCCAGTGATGTTGCATCTGCTGTGGAGCGATTGTGATGGGAGGTAAAATAAAAAATAAAAAATAAGGATGTGAAGCTGAGATTTTATAAGGCATTGGTCAGACAACATTTGGAATATTGTGAATAGTTTTGGGCCCCTTATCTAAGGAAGGATGTGTTGACATTGGAGAGGGTCCAGAGGAGGTTTATGAGAATGATCCTGGGTGGAGAGAGTTAATGCATGAGAGGTGTTTGATGGCTCTGACCCTGTAGTTGTTGGATATTTAAAGGATGAAGTGGAGGATCTTATTGAAACCTATCAAACATTGAAAAGACTGGATAAAGTGGACATACAGAGCATGTTTCCAACAGTGGGAGTCGGACTAGAGGACACACCCTCAGAATAGAAGCACATCACTTTAGAACATAGTTGAGGAGATCAGTTAGAGGGTGTTGAATCTATGGAATTTGTTGGCACAAGTGTGGCTGTGAAAGACATCATCAGGCATATTTAAACCAGAAATTGATAGGTTCTTGATCAATAAAGGTGCCAAGGATTATGGGAGATGGCAGGGGAATGGCATGAGAGGGAACAGTACATCAGCCATGATAGAGTAGTAGAGCAGACTCAATGGGCTGAATGACCCCATTCTATTCCCACATCTTATGGTCATGTGGTCTCACAATTGCCTCCAAAACTTTACAGTCATGTGCTTGTTTATTTATGTCTTCCAGTTTAACAGAGTTTCCCTTAAAAATTATCAACCTTGTTTACAAGCTCTCCAATGACCTTGCCCTCTCTATATTTATAACCTCCACCCCAATCACCTACAAGTTCTTCAATTTAGGCTTCTTGCATATGCTGAGATTTCTCCATCAGTGATGGTGTGCATTATCTCCCTTACTAAGCAGCAGAAAATTCCATCCTAATCTCTTCATCTAATATACAATTAATTTTTAAATGTTCCTTGGATTCTACATCTTTGATTAAACTATTTTAATACCTCATTTTGTAGCCTGGAGTTAAATTAGTTTGATTGCCCTCTTGCGAAGAACCTTGGGAAGTCTTAGTATGTTAAATGCACTTTATAAGTTATTGCTCCTACTATTACCAAATTGGATGCATAACCATATATAATTTCCCCACAAATTAATCAAGCTGACATGCTAATATTAAGATTGGTAATCAATTTGCAGTAATTTCACCATCTTGTAGTGGGCTGCATGCAGAGAAATGGACGGGCCCACAAAATGGCTGACGAATGCGGTGACTGCACGGACATCAGGGTGACACCAGCCATCGTGCCAGTTGACGTCCGTACGGCGGGAAGATGTGGAACTTGGTGGGAATGCTGGCCAATCCCAGGCTGGCGCTCCGATGACGTGGGGCCCTGACGTCAGTGCCTGGGGCCATATAAATGCGATGGCCAGAGCAATAAACCAGTCTTATTTTCCAAGGCTTTGGTATGCATGTTGTTCTTCTCCACCCCAGACCAGAGGTACTTACCGCCCTGACAGTTGGTGCTCCAGCACAGCAGTAGGAGGTGTACTGGAACAACTCATTGAGGGCCCGTGGCAGTCCCTAGCATTTTTCAGCAGGAACCTCCATTCCCCAGAGCTCAAATATAGTACTTTTGACGGAGAGCTATTGCTACTGTGGTAAGATATTTCTGTTACTTTTTGGGTTGGCAATTCAAGGTGTTCACTGATCACAAGCCACTGACATTTGCCTTCCATATGGTATTGGACCCCTAGTCAACCTGACAATAGAGACACTTGACCTTTCTGTCTGAATTTATCACAGACATTCAGCATATAACAGGGAAAAGCAACATAGTAGCCGACACTCTGTAACCCCCCCCACCCCCCCACCCCGTGATCAAGTTGGTACACTCCCTGTCCCAAGGAATCAACAATGTGGCCCTCACCAAATTGCAGCAGTAGAACCCTGAGAAAACCACGAATAGGATAGCCATCTCAAGCCTCAGGGTGGAAGACGTCCACGTTGGCCCAGGTAACTTGACACTGCTGTGCGACATCACTACCGGCAGCCCCTGCCCCATCGTTCCCGCTGCATGGAGGTGCCAAGTTTTCAAGGTTATCCACAACCTGGTGCACCCCGCAATCTCTGCCATGGTCAAAATTGTGGCCAACAAGTTTGACTGGCATGGCCTCTATAAACAGGTCAGCCAGTAGGCCAAGACCTGCAGAGATTGTCAGTCCTCCAAAGTGTAGGTCCACACGAGAGTACCCACACAGACTTTTGAGCCAGCACAGTGTAGGTTCAGCCATGTACACATTGACCTAGTGGGGCTGTTTCTAGTTTCCCATGGGGCGAGATACCACTTGACCATGGTTGACCACTCTACAAGGAGGGTGGAAGCGGTCCTGCTGGCTGATACCACCACAGAAACACACACCATACCACTCATTGACACATGGGTGACCCGATTCGGGATCTCAGAGCACCTAACCTCGGATTGGGGTGGGGGGGGAAGTACAATTTACCTCTGGGCTAAAGGGCAACACTGGCTAACTTTCTAGGGACACAGCTCCACCACACCATGGCATATCACCTGCAGGCTAACGGTTGGTCGAGCACTTTCACAGGTATCTCAAGGGTCCAACTGGGTGAACGAACTGCCTTGGGTCCTGTTGGGAATTTGTACTGTGCTGAAGAAAGATTTCAATGCCTTGGCAGCAGAGATGGTCTACGGTGTGCCTTTAATCATCCCCGGGATCTTCTGACCCCCAATAAATGCTCGTAAGACCCCATGGTGACCCTCGAGAACATGGCAAAATTTGGGGTCCTTGATTCTGTGGCAACCACCACCACACGGCCAGCCCAAACATAATATCCCTGGGGATATTAAGTCCCTGGGGACTTAAAGACTTGTCAATATGTATTCATGCGAAGGGGTGCAGACCAGCCACTCCTACAATAACACTACAACGGGCCCCTAGGGTTGCCAGAGACAACGGTCCCATCTTTGTCCTCGATGTCGACGGTAAGGAAGAAACTTTTACTGTCAACTGCCTGAAACTGGCACATCTGGACTGTAATGAGCTGGTCTCCACTCCTCCTCCATGGCACAGATGACAACGCCTAAGACTATGGACAATGGCCTGGCTGCCATTTCTTGGGGATGGGGGAGTCGTGTATGAGCCCGCAAAATGGCTAATGAATGCGGCAACCGTGCGGACCTGGGGGTGACCTCTGCACAGTGAGAAGATGGGGAACTCTGGCAGAAACTCCAGCCAATCACAGGCTGGTACTCTGATGATGCGGGGCCCTGATGTCAGCATCTGGGGCCCATATAAGTGCGATGGCCAGAGCAATAACCAGAATGTCTGTTTTCAAGTGTTATAGTCACATGCAACTTTAATTAACACATTGAAGACAAATGGGAGAATGTTAAGCGGTACTTAAGTATTTCACTTAAGCAAAAGGCATTAATCTCAGACCTAGGTTGAACTCTGACAATAGTGAATCTATACTTACAGGCTCACACACTTGAAAACACACCACAAACATGGTGTGTTTACAGCTCCCTGTAAATATTGATCTATTGCAGTGGTTTTCAAACTTTTGCTTTCCACTCACATACCACCTTAAGCAATCCCTATGCCATAGGTGCTCTGTGATTAGTAAGGGATTGCTTAAGGTGGTATGTGGGTGGAAAGCAAAAGTTTGAAAACCACTGTTAATTGTACCTAATTGACTTGCTATATGCACGGTTTCATAACTCCAAAGGAAATGGGCCAATGACAATTTTTCTCAAGCAAAATATTTCAGTAACAATTGGGTCTAGAGCAGTGATTCTCAACTTTCCCTTCTAGCCTCTCTTGCTGAGAGTTCTTTGCATAATAAGTGACGTGTTTCTTGCTGGTTGCTGGAACGGTGTAATGGCAGGAATCAGTGATGAGATTGCAATGGCTTGTTTTGATGAACATTTTGTAGACCCTCATGTTAAGAAGAACACCTCCTGTGTGGGAGAAAGAGGGAGGGTTTTAGGAGAACTCAAAAGATAGATGAGTCAGGGATCACCTCTGGTGGGCGAGGACGAGAGAGGAGGATGGAGTGGGTGATACACAGGAAGCTCCACAGGACATTCACCCTCAATGCTCTCTCAAGAGAGCATACATATCTCTGTGAGTTACCGGCAGGGTGACTTCACCAGACTGCTTCAGCCCTGAAACCTTGAACAGGAGCTCTCCATTCTGTGTACTCTGATCCATTCAGGAGGTTAATGGCTTCCTCGACTGCCTTCCCAGTTGCCAGGCCTATGAGGGGCAAGACCACCCTTCTAAGGTCAGGGCATGAGGTGATGACCAAATAGCTCACGAAGGCACCAGTCACCTTCGTGTTCCCTGGGAGGTAGTTTTCACAGGCATCCCCGTAGATACCCACGATCAGCGCCCGCTTCCGAACAACCCATGTTCCAATTCCAACAGTGTGCCACTACAGCTGGCCATGTAGGCCCCATTCTAGGAGGGCAGGGAGGTAAGTCTGAGCACAAGTGTTACAATCACATATAACTTTAATTAACATATGGGAGACAAACAGGGGAGAACGTTAAATGGTACTCAATTGCTATTTCACTTAAGCAATGATATAAACATTCATCTGAGATCAAGGTTGTACTCCGACAATAGTGAACCTACATTCAACACACTCAGACTTTTGAGTACAAACAGGGACTTTTACACACACCCAGTTCCCTTACCAATGGGGGTATGGCTCTCTGCAAGTGTTAATCTATTGCAATACAATGTCTCAGCTTCAATGTAGTCACACCTTACCTGCGACACTTCCAGCGATGTCCACAGTAGCGACCTGGCATGGAGTGATGTCTGGAGCTTGAACTACAAGGCTGAGAGGAAGAATATGAATTGATTTTTGTAACAGTTCTGATCTGGGGATCTAGCTAGTAATGATCCTAGGTGATTTAAATTAACCAGTGGCAAGGTGTGCACTAATGGGTGGCTGGAGTTGAACCTGGATTAACAGGTGATGTGACTTCTGAGTAAGTTTCATACAGGGAGGACATGTAACCACCCACAATATACACATTCCAGGCAGGCAGGGAGGCCACGTTTCCTCCACACACAACACAATGAAAGGTTCATTCTGTAAACCTCCTGGCAAATAGAAGTCTCAGTTATCAGACCCATTTATATTCTGCTGCTCCTTCCTTTTGCATCCCATGAGTCCTTTTGCTGCATTATCTCCCTGTTCTTTGTAAATATTTTTTTGAAGAACCTTTCTAATTTCTTCCTGAAAACCCATTTTAATTCATTTCTACCATCATTAAGGTGTATGATTTTCATATTATAATTGCTCTGTGTAAACAGTTTTATCACATCTCCCTTTTAATCTTATAAGCTCCAACGTTTGAATTATTTTGCTAATGGGACTATGTTCCCTCCATCTGATCTTGTATGCCAATGTCAAATGTCCTCCAAACATCTTTGCTCCATGAAGAACAATCCCAGCTTCTTTAATCTGTCACTGAAATCTTTTATCCTTGAAACCATGATAATAAATCTTTTCTGTTAACATCTCATGGCTCTCATGAGGCTTCATGCACTCTATGGAGCTTTTTAATATTGGTTCAAGAGCTTAATAGATAGAAATTGAAGTTCATACAATGATTTTGTGTTTTCATGTAATAATCTAAGAGAGGAGGAATTACTTTACAACTTTGTACCCTGACAGGTAAGTTTCAGAATTAAATGGTGGTAGTGGTAAACCCTTTCAGTCTGTGCTCTGGTGCCTCTAGGGGGATGAGGGGAGTGCGGACTGCTCTGGGTGACACCATCAGAGGGGGTGACCCCAAAATGACAGTCTATAAAATTTTTGTGTTGTGTTTCAGCAGAAATTTATTATTTTTACAAAAAATATCCTTGTAGTTAGTTATAACAACAAAAAACATTTTTGCAAGCCCAGCTTACATGTAACTATTAATATACCTACAAGGCTAAAACTCGAAGCTAATTTACTTTTTGAACCTTCGAATGTGCTCCGGTTAGAGCTGTTATTATTACCCAATTACAACGACACTTCGAATCACCTGGTTTTGTCTGCACGCGGTACATTTTTTTATTATTGCTGTTGCTGTTTTTATAGTTTCTGCTTTTATCACATTTTCTGGTGTTTTATCTACAATATTGTGGTAATTAGTATCTGTGAACCTATATCAATAACCCCTTTGAGAATGAAGTAATATTTAAAGGAAAAGAAGGAGAAAGATCATGGGGTGGTGACATCATGGGTTATCGCACCGGGTGACACCAACCCTAGAGACACCTCTGAGTTGGTGCTATTAATTGGCACTTTATTCTGAAGTATGAGGTCTTACCGTATTTGTCAGCATATAGGACCTACCTTTTTTTCCCCAAAAATTGCTTAAAAAATCCGCCCCAGGCCTTCTCGATGAAGATGACATTTTGGGCACTATAGTGGAGGCTTTCATCCTCAAGATGACAAGAGGAGGAAAGCGTTCAAGCTATACTGTTTCATACAAACTAAAAGATGTAACGTATGCTAAGGAGCCCAGTAAAAGGGCGGCAGCTAAAGTTTTTGGAGCGCCAACTTCAGCAAAAATGGTGCGTGCATGGAGAAAGTAAGAAAAATGGCTAGAGGCTGCTAAAAGGGGTAAACATAACCATTGTTGTCCAGCCCTACATTCGCCACAGCTTGAGAACGAGTTAAAAACACTGGGTGCTAAATGAAAGAGAACCAGGGAAATGTGTTTCTACCAAGATGATAATGCAGAAGGCCAGGAGCTTAGGAGAAGAACAAAAGCATAAGGATTTAATGGAACAGAAGGTTGGCGTTATTGGTTCATGAAATGGCATGGTTTACAATGTTCACAAAAACACAGATTGCACAGAAAATGCCAGCGGATTATGAAGACAAAATATTAAATTTCATAAGTTTGTCATAAATGCACAAAAAATAATTTACTTTAAACGGAGCCGAATAGGGAACGTGGATGAAGTTCCAGTAACATTTGATGAACCATCCAACAAAACCGTGAATTTTAAAGGAGCTAAAACCGTCGTAGTAAAAACCAGTGGCCATGAAAAGACATACTGAATATTAGTTCTGCCCCGTTGTGCTGATGGCACAAAACTGCCACCGTTTGTAATATTTAAAAGAAAGGCTCACCCCAAAGAAAAAAATGCCACACTGTGTATTTGTTCATGCTCATCCAAAAGGCTGGATGGACAAAGCTGGAATCAAATTACGGCTGCAGAAATATGGCGAAGGTGTCTCGGTGGTCTCTTAAAAAAAACCTGCACACATAACTGAAGCTGTTAAAAAAAAGGGCACAAACTTAAAACTCAGATGATTGTTATTCCTAGTGGTCTGACGAGCAAATTGCAGCCTTTAGACGTGTGTATAAACAAGCCTTTCAGAAATAGCATGAGTGAACACTGCAATGAATGGATTAGAGAAAAGAGCCATGAACTAACACGAGCAGGAAGAGTGAAGCATCCCATCATTACACAGGTGTGTGAGTGGGTGAAGACTTCTTGGGTCACTATAGGAGCAGGAATTATTGTTAAGGCTTTTAAAAAGTGTGGAATTAGTAATCCTCTTGATGGCAGTGAGGACAATGCATTACTTGAAGACAGTGATACCAGCAGTAGTGATACTGAGTTTGGGTTTAGACAGTGATGATACCGCTGAATGTTCAGGAAGTGTAGACAATTAAAGTCTTTGTTACAGAACATTGATATTTTATTGAGTTTTTGTTTATGATAGTTACTTCTTTTAATGTTTCCTTATTAAAGGTTTTCTCTTGTTAATTAGAGTAGTATTATTATTAAAACAGGTTTTACCATTGTCCTAGTTGTATGTCTGTCCAAGATTTACCAGTAAATACACTAAAACTGATTTTTTCCTAAAATTTCCCACTAAAAATAGAAGTGGGGGTGGTTAGTGTATTATATACCAGTGCATCCTATATGCCATCAAATAGGGTACCATTTTTTTTGTAGGGGAGAAGATGGGGTAAAACACAATATCACTAGCACTTGGTTAACTGGACAATCCAAAATACAGATGAATATTGACCACAGAGGGTTGTGACATATGACAAATAGAAATAAAAGAGCAGATGGCATTCACTTTGTGTGCTCTTCTGGAAACCGGGCGTACCCACTGATCTATGGTTTCAGATGTAAACATTTTTAAATGGATTTTTCTATTTGTTACAAGTTTTTGCATTTTATGATTCTCACCTGACTCTCAGTGTTGAGAGCTGTTTTTTTTTATCAATTGAGATTAGATTTTGAGCACCAGTCTGCTTGTGTTTCTCTGTCCATGGTTTTGCAAAAATAATTTTAAAAAACTGTAGTGACTACTCCAGTAGATTGACTAAATGAATGCAACAGACGCAGTGCTAGTCAGCAAAGACACTTTCTTTGAATTTGCCTCCACTTTTAAACCCCTCCCAGCTCGGAACTGGAAGTGACATCACCCTGCACCTGTCTTAAAATAAAAACAATGGGAGCCCCGCGCCATCTTGAAAGTGAGTGTCCCAGTCTCCAATGTGCCGCGACCCAGCTCACAGCGTCATGCGGCCAGGTGAGTAGCGACTAGGCCAGCAGCACAGCGTGGCCACTTGACGAGCCACACGGGCGACGGTTCAGCCCACTGAGCTGCTCGGCTGCCTACAAAAGTCCATTTTGATCATGTTATTGCTTTCAATGTTTGCTTTTATTATTTTTTTATTCCCTTGTGTTTATGATAAAATAAAATTCAATTATGCCTCTTGTTTTAACATAAGAACAAAAGAAATAGGAACAGGGGTAGGCTATCTGTCCCATCTAGCCTTTTCTGCCATTCAATGAGATAATGCTGATCTGATGATAGGCCCATCTCTGCCTATCTGCTTTTTTCCCATGTCCCTTAATTCCTCTATTATGTACAAATCTATTGAACCTTGTCTTAAATATATTTACTGAGGTAGCCTCCACTGTTTCAATGGGTAGCAAATTTCACAGATTCAGAGAAAATAATTTCCTCCTCATCTCTGCCTAAAATCTACAACACAGAACCTTGAGTCCGTGTCCCTTAGTTCTATTCTCTCACAATTGAAACAATTTACCTACCTCTATCTTATCTATAGCTTCCATAATTTTAAATGTTTTTATAAGATCCCCTCTCATTCTTCTAAATTCTAGCAAGTATAGTCCCAGACATCGCGATCTCTCCTCATAGGCTAATCCCCTCATCTCTGGAATCAACCTGTTGAACCTCCTCTGGTCTGCCTCCAAGGCCAGTATAATTTCCCAGCTCCTAAATTCAATCTCTTCACCAATGGACAACATTCCGTTTGCCTTCTCAATAACAATTTTCAAATTTATTAATTTTGTCAGTCTGAAATGTTTATAATCATTGCTTGAAATTATTCAGTAGTTCTCTGTATCTTATTCTTGCTTTTATGCTCTAGTCAATTAACATTTTCCAGAGTATTAATTGGTATTTTCAGAATAAGTATCAGGATTTATTGTCATGAACAAGTCAAGAAATTTGGTATTTTGCAGCAGCGTCATCGGAGAGTAGAAGGTTGAGGGGGGATTTGATAGAGGTATTTAAAATTATGAGGGGGATAGATAGCGTAGATGTGAATAGGCTCTTCTCCTTGAGGGTACGTGAGATTGAAACGAGAGGTCATGAGTTAAGGGTTAAGGGGCAAAAGTTTAGAGGTAACATAAGGGGGAGCTTCTTCACTCAGAGAGTGGTGGCTGAGTGGAATGACCTTCAGAAGGAGTGGTTGCAGCAGGGCCAGTTTTATCATTTAAGAAAAAGTTGGGTAGGTGCATGGATGTGACGGGATTGGAGGGTTATGGGCAGGATGCAGGTAAGTGGGACTAGAGGAGATCACTTAAATCAGTGCCGACTAGAGGGGCCGAGATGGCCCGTTTCCATACTGTAATTGTTATATGGTCATATGGTTATAACTATATAAAAATAAAAATAATAGTGCATGGAAAGCAAGGCAGTGTCTTTGGTTCATTGATTATTCAAGAATCTGATGGCAATGGAGAAGAAGCTGTCCTTGGTTCTAGGTTTGGCACAGCCGTCGGGGGCGGTTTAAACTAATTTGGCAGGGGGGGTGGGAACCTGTATGATAGGGCAAAGGACAGAAAAGATAAAACAGGAAAAGTTAGGTTAGGCAGCGAAAGTAAAAAATCAGAAAGAGCAAGGAGGGTGAAAAAAGCAAATCTGAAGGCTTTTTGTCTTAATGCAAGAAGCATTCGAAACAAGGTAGATGAATTAGCTGTGGAAATTGAGATAAACAAATATGATTTGATTGGGATTACAGAAACATGGCTGCAGGGTAGGCAAGCCTGGGAACTTAACATCCCGGGGTATACGATATTTAGGAGGGATCGGCAAGAAAGCAAAGGGGGTGGGGTAGTATTGATGGTGAGAGAATGGACCGACACGATTGACAGAAAGGATATCAACTCGGAAGATGCGGAATCTATATGGGTAGAACTGAGGAATAGCAAAGGGCGGAAAATGTTAGTGGGGGTGGTATATAGGCCTCCAAATAGTAGTGCAGAGGTGAGGGAAGGCATTAAAAGAGAAATTAGAAAAGCGTGCAATAAGGGAACAGCTGTCATCATGGGAGACTTTAATTTGCATATAGATTGGACTAGCCAAATTAGTAAAAATACTGAGGAGGAGGAATTCCTTGAATGTTTACGGGACGGTTATCTAGACCAATATGTCGAGGAACCAACTCGGGAGCAGGCCATTTTAGATTGGGTATTATGCAATGATAAGGGGCTAATCAACAATCTTGTTGTACGAGGCCCTTTGGGTAGGAGCGATCACAATATGATCGAATTCTCACTCGACATGGAGAGTGATGAAATTAAAACCGAGACTAAGGTCCTGAATTTAAATAAAGGGAATTATAATGGTATGAGACGGGAGTTGAGTAAGATTGATTGGGTGGTGTTTATGGAGGAGTTGACTGTGGATAGACAATGGAAAGCATTCACAGATCTCATGGAGAAATTGCAAAAATCGTTTATACCGGTTTGGCATAAAAATAAACCAAAAAAGATGACTCAACCGTGGTTAGCAAGGGAAATTAAAGACAGCATTAGGTCCAAAGAGAGAGCATATCAATTGGCCAAAAAGAGTACCACAACCGAAGACTGGGAGCAGTTCAAGATGCACCAAAGGTGGACAAAGGGATTAATCAAGAGAGCAAAAATAAATTTCGAAAGTAAGCTTGCGGCAAATATAAAAACCGACTGCAAAAGATTTTATAAATATGTCAAGAGGAAAGGTTTGGTGAAATCCAGAGTAGGTCCCTTGCAGTCGGAATCAGGGGAATATATAATGGGGAATAAGGAAATGGCAGACCAATTAAATTATTTACTTTAGTTCTGTTTTTACAAGAGAGGATACAAATAACCTCCCAAGGATGTTGGGAAACACAGAGACTAATGCAAGGGAGGAACTGAAAGAAATCAGAATCTCTAAGGACATGATCTTGGGAAAATTGATGGGTTGAAGGCAGATAAATCTACATCCTAGGGTACTTAAGGAAGTGGCCATTCAGATAGCAGATGCTTTAAGAATTATTTTCCAGAACTCGATAGACTCAGGATCAGTACCCATGGATTGGAGGGTAGCTAATGTTACCCCACTATTTAAAAAGGGGGGTAGAGAAAAAGTGGGGAATTATAGGCTGATGAGCCTTACATCAGTAGTGGGCAAAATGATGGAATCCATTATTAAGGATGTAATAGCGGAGCATATGACTAGCAGAGAAGGGAACGGACGGAGTCAACATGGATTTACAAAAGGTAAATCGTGCTTGACAAATCTATTGGAATTCTTTGAAATGGCGACAGGTAAAATAGATGGGGAGAGCCAGTGGATGTGGTGTACCTGGACTTCTAAAAGGCCTTCGATAAGATCCCGCATAAACGACTGGCTTCCAAAATCAAGGCTCATGGGATTGGGGGCAAAGTATTGATGTGGATTGAGAACTGGCTGGCAGGTAGAAGACAGAGAGTTGGGATAAATGGCTCGTTTTCTGAGTGGCAGGCGGTGACAAGTGGGGTGCCACAGGGATCTGTACTGGGACCCCAGCTGTTCACAATTTACATTAATGATCTGGATGAGGGGTTTGGATGTAATATCTCCAAATTTGCAGATGACACTAAGCTAGGAGGGGTTGTGTGCATGGAAGAGGGGGTCAGGAAGCTCCAGTGTGATTTGGATAAATTGGGGGACTGGGCAGGTACATGGCAAATGCACTACAATGTGGATAAATGTGAGGTTATCCACTTTGGTAATACAAACCGGAGGGCAGATTACTATTTGAATGGCAATAGATTAAGAGATGGGGAAGTGCAGAGAGACCTAGGGGTACTTGTACACCAGTCTCTGAAGGCGAGCATGCAGGTACAGCAGGCGGTTAAAAAGGCAAATGGTATGTTGGCCTTCATATCAAGAGGGTTTGAGTAGAGGAACAAGGATACCTTACTGCAGCTGTACAGGGCCTTGGTGAGACCCCACCTGGAGTATTGTGTGCAGTTTTGGTCACCTTATCTAAGGAAGGATGTTCTTGCAATGGAGGGAGTGCAGAGGCGATTCACCAGGGTGATACCTGGAATGGCAGGAATGACTTATGAGGAAAGATTGCGCAAATTAGGATTGTACTCGCTGGAGTTTAGAAGATTGAGAGGGGATCTCATAGAGACATATAAAATTCTGGCAGGACTGGACAGAATGGATGCAGATGGGATGTTTCCAATGATGGGAAAATCCAGAACCCGGGGCCATGGTTTGAGGATAATAGGCAAACCATTTACGACCAGATGAGGAGGAATTTCTATACCCAGAGGGTTGTGAATCTGTGGAATTCATTGCCACAAAGGGCAGTAGAGGCAGGTTCATTAAATATAATTAAGAGGGAATTAGATCTATTTCTTCAGTATAAGGGTATTAAAGGTTACGGAGAGAAGGCGTGGATGGGGTACTGAACTTTAAGATCAGCCATGATCTCGTTGAATGGCGGAGCAGGCTCGAAGGGTCGAATGACCTACTCCTGCTCCTATCTTCTATGTTTCTATGTTTCTATGTTTCTTGTGCCATTGAGTGTTTGCCTTTAGGCTCCTGTACCTTTTTTTCCAATGGTAGCAAAGTGAAGAGGGCATGGCCTGGGTGCTGGGGTCTTTGAGGATAGAGGCTGTTTTTTTTAAGACACCACCTCGAAGATGTCCTCGATGGAGTGAAGTCTGGTGCCTGTGATGTCACAGGCTGAGTTAAAAACCTTCTGGAGTTTATTCTTGTCCTGAGAGTTGGCACCTCCATACCAGGCAGTGATTCAACCAGCCAGAATACTCTCCATGGTACACCTGTAGAGGCTCATGAGAGTCTTTGATGACATACCAAATCTCCTCAGGCATCTCACAAAGTATAGCCGCTGGCGAGCCTTCTTTATTATTGAATCAATTATGGAGGCTCTAGGACAGATCGTCGGAGATGTTGACACCCAGGAATTTGAAGTTCTTGACCCTATCCACTACTGAGCCCTCGATGAGGACTGGGTCGTGTTCCCCTGACTTCCTCCTGAAGTCCACAATCATCTCCTCGGTTTTACTGACATTGAGCACAGGGTTGTTGTTGTTACACCATTCAACAAGCTGATCTATCTCCCTCCTGTACGCTTCCTCATTGCCATTTGTGATTCTGCCTATAACTGTGGTGCCATCAGCAAACTTGTAGATGGCATTGGAATTGTGCCTGACCACACAGTCATGGGTATATATCAAGTAGGGCAGTGGACTAAGCAGGCATCCTTGGGGCACACCTGTGTTGATAATCAGTGAGAAGGAGATGTTGTTTACAATTTGTACTGACTATGCTCTTCGGATGAGAAAGTCAAGGATCCAGTTGCAGTGTGGGGTACAGAGGCCTAGAGTTTGTACCTTCCTGACTGGCACTGAGGGAATAATGGTACTGAAGGCTGAACTGTAGTCGATGAAGAGCAGCCTTATGTATAAATTGCTGTTTTTGAGGTTATCTAGAGCTGAGTGGAGGGGCAACAATAGTGCATCTGTGGTGGAGTGATTGTGACGATAGGCAAATTGCAGTCCAGATCCAGATCTGTGCTTAGGTATGTGTTAAGTCTGGCCATGGCCATCCTCTTAAAGCATTTAATCAAAGTAGAAGCTAGTGCTACTGGGCAGTGGTCATTGAGGCAGCTCACACTACTCTTCTGGGGTGCTGGGATGATTGATGTACTTTTGAAGCTGGTGGGATCCTATAACTACAGGAATGAGAGACTGAAAATATCCATGAACAATCCAGTTAGTTGGTTAGCACAGATTTTCAGGCACGCCATCAGGGCCTGATGTCTTGCAAGGATTCACCCTCTTGAATGATGTTCTGATGCAGCCCTCAGAAACAGATATCACTAGGTCCTCAGCCTTTTCAGGGATTCTAATAGGCACTGTTCGGTTCTTCTTCTCAAAGCAGACACGGAAGGTGTTCAGCTCTGGGTAATGAAGCATTACAGCCATCTGTGGTGTTCACCCTCACTTTGTAGGCTGTAATAACTTGTACTTCCTGCCATAGCTGGCATGTATTTGTCTCTGTCTCTAGCTCCCTCTGGAATTGCCACTTTGCTTCAGTGATGGCCTTCTGCAGATTGCATCTGGACTTCTTGTAAAGATCCCAAACCCCAGCCTTAAATGCCCTTGTTCTCGCCCTCAGTCAATTGCGGATTCTCTGGTTCATCCAGGGCTTCTGGTTGGGGAACACCCTGTACACGTGCATCGTCACACACTAATCCACTCAGGTCTTGATGAAATCAGTGACACCTGTTACATATTCATTCAAGTCTATGGATGAATTGTTGTATATGTTCCAGTTCACTGATTCAAAGCACTCCTGCAGACACTCCTCCACCTCCCTCAACCACACCTTCACTGTTTTCACCAGTGATGCTGTGGTCTTCAATCTCTGCTTGTATGCCGGGAGTTGAAGTACAGCCAGGTGATCAGAAGTGCAGTCGTGGGATGGCTCGGTATGCATTCTTCATGGTGGTGTAGAAGTGGTCAAGTGTGTTGGTTCCCCTGGTCTATCATGTGACGTGTTGGTGGCAGTTTGTCAATCTTCTTCAGGTTGGCTTGATTGAAGTCTCCCATAATGATCAGGAAGGCAGCAGGATGTGCTCAGTCCATCCAGTGCCAGTCTGACATTAGCCTGGGGCAGAATATACACTGCAACCAGGATGATGGGGGTGAATTCCTTCAGCAGGTAGAATGGGTGACCCTTGATCATCAGGTCAGGGGAGCAGGACTGGGTCATTACATAGAAACATAGAAACATAGAAAAATAGGTGCAGAAGTAGGCCATTTGGCCCTTCAAGCCTACACCACCATTCAATATGATCATGGCTGATCAGTACCCGGTTCCTGTCTTCTCCCCATACCCCCTGATCCCCTTAGCCACAAGGGCCAAATCTAACCTACTCAACAAACACATTCTTCTGAATAACTGGGTGCTCATCAATGCTTTCAAAGCTCTGGATCCCCAGCACAATTTACATCATTGTGCACGCAGACGAGTGCCCCAGAGTGGTCGATGCTGAATTATTTTTTTAAAATTTAACCCTTGAATAAAATTAACCTTGACCTGGAGCACCTTTTACCATCTCGATCCTCTCTCTCCTTCCACATCATCCCTCTCCACCACTCCCCTGGGATAGGTGCAGAAGGTAGCATGTTAAACTATCACTGTCACATCTGTGCACCACAATGAATTGATGATGACACAAACACCATTACCCCTTGTTTTTCCAAACGTTGATGTTCAGTCAGCGTAGTGTAGCCCTTGGGCTAAAGCACCATGTCCAGGACGTCCGCATTTAGCCATGTTTCTGTAAAGCACATCATGCAGCACTCGCTGATGTTGAAATATGGCTTGGAGTTTATCAAGTTTGTTCTCCAAGGACTGTATGTTGGTCAGGAGAATGGGAGGGACCAGAAGCCTCTGGTCCCAGATTTTTAGCTTGACCTGTAACCTCCTCCCCCCTCCCTGCATCCACATGGTTGGATCTTCTTTACCTGGCCCATGGATCCACTGCTGATAGTTCCCATGGTGTTTAAATGATCCGTGCGCTGTCCCTTTAAATCCTCCACAAAGTTTAAATGGCCTGAGCGCTAGCTGTTTAAAACTCCTGCAGTGTTGCTGTACTTGCATGTGCTATTTAAAGGTCCAAAGGCCCCACAGAGACTGCCAATTCTGCTGATTCCAAGGTCTGCCAGCAACCTTAGGGCACCAATGTTGTCGGGTAAGTTTGTATTTGTGTTTCTTGTTGTTTTGTTTGATTTTTAGATGTTCTGAATGAGAATATTTGATTATTCCCATCAGAGCTACTCACAAAGAGTCGCCGCTGAAAGGCCCCATTTTGTTTTTTTTCAAATTTTATTTATTAATCAAAATAAATCACAATCAAAATACAAGAAAATACATAATATTTATCCCATATAATCCCCCACCCCAACTCTAACCCACCCACCCTCTAATCTACCCCAAAAGAAATTTAAAAAATAGAATATAGAAGAGGAAATCAACTTACATAACAACCATCAACTATTGCCATGGTTTAGTGCAACCCCAACAATTGTGGGGAAAAAAATATGACAAATTCAAACCCATACATCTCATATATGGGCTCCAAACTTTAACAAAGAAGGGAAAATTATTACGTGAATTATATATTATCTTTTCCAATGGAATACAAGACCTCATTTCCAAATGCCACCGTTGGATACTCAAATCAGTCTAATTTTTCCAAGTAAATGGCAAACATTTTCTCGCCACAGCTAATGCCAACTTCAAAAAAGCAATTTGAGATTTATCTAATCTTAATTCTAAACTCAATTTCTTAATATAACCCAATAAAAATACTAAAGGATCAAGCAAAATTTAAAATTTAAATAAAACTTCTAAAAGTTCCTTAATTCTATTCCAAAAAGGTTTTACTGTCTCACATAACCAAGTGAAGTGCAAGAAAGAGCTAACTGGCTTATGGCACCTAAAACATAAATCAGAAGAAATATTTCCTTAACTTCTTAGGAGTTAAAAATAACTGGTGAATAAAGTTATAATGAACCAATCTCTACTTTACATTTACAATTTTAGTCATACTATCTTCACATATAGCCATCCAATCATCTTGAGATTATAGATATAGATACATCTTTTTTCCTATTTTAATTTAGATTTATGAATTTCTGGCTTAGACATTGGAAAGGCACCATTTTGTAACAAGCTTCAAAGATTTTATGGTTTCCCTGATTGAATTCACAAAAAAATGTCTCGACATTTATATCTGACAGCTGCAGATAAAAGCGAGGTTGTGCTGTAAGAGTGAGCTACAAACAGTTCTCTAACTTCCCGGAGCTGCCTCAAGGCGTCAGCCTAGTTTGTGGAAAGCACAGCGATGTTCATGAGAAAAACCAGTTATGTTAGCTCAGTGTTTTGGCAATATGTGAAAATACATCCTCAGCTTAATTAATTTTGAGCTATCAGTGACGATGATTGCAGAAGATGTAAAAGCTCTATTTTTCATTAAGCTATTCTCAGTGCTGGAAATGTTTATTGTCTGAAACGATCTTCACTGAAATTGCAAGATTAACCGATCTTTCATTTTGGCCATTTTTCACTCATTCCCTCAGACCTGCAGGCAATTCAAAAGAGCTTGGAGACAGTTCCCTGGGGGTTGAGTTGTGGGGAAAGACTGAAGATTAGGCTTTTCAGTCTTCTTCAAGGTTAGGGAAGGAAGCATGTTATTAGCTAATAAGCAAAACAGCAATGCAAATCTGGGGCAAGAGTAAACCAGAAGAGTTGGTTAAAGAGCCTCAGGTTTAAACAAAAAAAAAAGCTATTTTTCATCCAATATCTGCAAGTTATTTCCATGGGTAAGAAACTAACGCAGAGAATTTCTTTCAGGTCATGGGGGAAAGATATCACTCTGACATGACAGTTTAGCATTGGTACTTTGATGGAGCAAAATAATCTTTGGTTGGTGAAGATTTGCATTCCTCTTGCAAAAACATACTATCATGTGCTTGCTAACATTACAAAATGTCAATTTGAAAATTCTTGCATCAAGTTTTTTCCACACTGTAATATTTAATGCTTCAACACAGTTTAGCTTATAAAGGTATCCATATGCAGCATCCAAGAGATGGTGTTTCTCACTGCTCTGAAGTGAACTGGAAAGAGAACTTCTCTTCCAGTACTTCCTTCTGTCCGGCATCAGTTCAGTGGTGTCACTAGGGTTGGTGTCACCCAGTGCAGTAACTCATAGTGTCACCACACGCTCCCCCAACCATAGACCGCTTTCCGTACGAGCCCGTACAGAATCCTTAGTAATGTTTTTTGTACTAATGTTACTCGTAAATCATAAATCCTGTATATCACTGAATATAATGGCAATAATAGTGAGATAAACAACTAGAAAAATAAAATGACGCCTTCAAATTTCAGTGTAAAATGCACAGCCTAAATGTATCCAACAAATACTAATTAACCACAATATTTGTAGCTAAAACACCAGAAAATTTGGCAAAAGCTGCAACTATAAAAACACCAACAGCAATGAAAACAACAGCGTGTGCTTGTAGTTTCAAAGCATCATTGTAATGGGGTCATAATGACAGCTCTGACCAGAGCGCATTAGAAAGTTCAAAAAGTAAATTAGCATCAAGTATATTGATGCATGTAAGCCGGAGAAAAGTTTTTGTTGTTATAACTAACTACAGGGATTTTTTATGAACATAATAATTCTTTGCTGAAACACTGCACAAAAATTTTATAGACAGTAATTTTGGTCTCACCCCTTCTGATGGTGTCATCCACTGCGGTCTGCACCCCCCACGCTCCCCTTGACGCCAGTTCAACAGGATGTGGAAGGTGCAAGCAGAGCACCAACAGTTTCTCAGTTCTCTGAAAGGTAAGATAAGCTTTAAGTTTTAATTTTAAGTTATGTTTTTAAATATCAATTCTTTTTGTTGCAAATAATGTACAATCGTTGGATGCAGTGGAGAGGTTGCCTTTAAACATGATTCTTGGACAGCTGATCAAAGTCAGACAGATTCATGAAAAATTACTTTGAATTTTAGCAACTCCAACTATAACAAATGATGTAAAGTGGTTATACTCATCAACATACTACTTTCATTCTCGAATATCTGAGATGGCCTCCTTCTTCAAAAAACCATCAACCACCATCAAATAAGTCCTGACCTGCATCTCTATGGTCACTCCACCGGCCTCCACATCAATATATTATCCTCTGCAATTTCTGCTATCCACAACGTGATTCCACCACCAGACACATCTCCCTTTTCCATTCCCTCTGGGACTCCCTTGATCATCCATCTTTCCCACTAATCACCTCCCCTTTGTAGGGGTCATCTACTGCATTTGGTGCTTCTGTAGTGGCCTTTTCTGCATCAGTTTGCATTGGAAGAAGACTGGGAGACCGTTTTGTTGAGCACCCCACTCTGCCACTGCAATAACAGGGAACTCCCAGCGGCCAACTATTTTAATTCCACACACTATCAATGCTCTCATTCGCTGCCAAATGCAGGCTACCCACAAATTGGAGGAACAGCTAAGATTCTGTCTGGGCACTGTCCATCCAGAAAGCATTAGCATTAGGCCCGTTCATACAGTCAAAAAACCTGAGTGTTAAGTCAGAGATTCTCCACCCTTGCATCAGGAGACTTACTTCCATGAATGCTCCCTGGCCAGCTCTAAGGCACCGACTGCAATCCCTCTCAGGGGAAGGGTCAGCAGCAGAGTGCTGCACTCTGCCAACCAGCCAGCTCCCCACCATGACTACCAGCCCCCCCACATCTCCATCGGGCACACAAAACTCAAAACGGTCAACCAGTTTACCTATCTCGGCTGCACCATTTCATCAGATGCAAGGATTGACAACGAGATAGACAACAGACTCACCAAGGCAAATAGCGCCTTTGGAAGACTACACAAAAGAGTCTGGAAAAACAACCAACTGAAAAACCTCACAAAGATAAGTGTATACAGAGCCGTTGTCATACCCACACTCCTGTTCGGCTCCGAATCATGGGTCCTCTACTGGCATCACCTACGGCTCCTAGAACGCTTCCACCAGCGTTGTCTCCGCTCCATCCTCAACATTCATTGGAGCGCCTTCATCCCTAACGTCGAAGTACTCGAGATGGCAGAGGCCGACAGCATCGAATCCACGCTGCTGAAGATCCAGCTGCGCTGGGTGGGTCACGTCTCCAGAATGGAGGACCATCGCCTTCCCAAGATCGTGTTATATGGCGAGCTCTCCACTGGCCACCGTGACAGAGGTACAAGGACTGCCTAAAGAAATCTCTTGGTGCCTGCCACATTGACCACCGCAAGTGGGCTGATATCGCCTCAAACCGTGCATCTTGGCGCCTCACAGTTCGGCGGGCAGCAACCTCCTTTGAAGAAGACCGCAGAACCCACCTCACTGACAAAAGACAAAGGAGGAAAAACCCAACACCCAACCCCAACCAACCAATTTTCCCCTGCAACTGCTGCAACTGTGTCTGCCTGTCCCGCATCGGACTTGTCAGCCACAAACGAGCCTGCAGCTGACGTGGACATTTACCCCCTCCATAAATCTTCGTCCGCGAAGCCAAGCCAAAGAAGAACTGCCTCTGCAAACACCTGGCTAGGGGCGGGCTGGCTAGGGACGGGATGATGACATCATGATGACGTGGTCAATCTGGGACCCCTCTCACTCCATGATCCCCTCAGGACAGGTGTCATTAGGGCAGGGACGGCTGGCGGGGACCGTCAGGGCAGGGGTAGGCCGGCTAGAGCTGTCATGGCAGGGGTGGCCAATGGGGGCCATCAGGGGGCCACCGATTTGGGCTGTGACAGCCCTGCCATCTGATCTGGATCCTCACCAGGCTGCTTCGGCTTTCGTGGCTGCTTGTCAGTGCCAGCGCCTTAATACACAGCAGAGCAATGGCCATCTTTGCTCTCCATAATCCCCATGCAGCTGAAACCATTCTGGGAAATGCAGAACAGTTCCAGCTGCATGGAGGATTGTGGATAGGGAAGACGGCCATTGCTCTATCGCATATTTATGACGGGTGGTGTCGCGGCAACAGTTGCCCTGTCTACAGGGGCTCCGGACGATGCACCAAGATGCCGCTCTGCATAAAAGCTGCACTGGAGCAGCCTTTTAGAGCTGCTCCATGAAAAGGTAAATTAAAAAAAAATTATCCGACTCTGTAGCCGGCCTCCAAGTGGAGGCCCAACTCGAAAACACCTATTGACTTCTCCAGCTTCCATTAAACTGGCCTCCTTCCCCAAGTCTCTCTTGTTCCCAATCACAGGGGATCTCATTGAAACATTCCAAATATTGAAAGGACTGGATAGAGTGGACATAGATGCCATATTGATGGAAATAAGTCTTCGATGATATATTTCTGTCTATAGTTTTTAAATTCAAATATTTATATTTATTTTAGGCTGAGTTGTCACTGTTAAAACAAGTCAAATATCACTGGAGTTAACATTAAATGTTAACAATATTCTGCAAACAATCTTTTTTCCCATTACATAAGAGCTAAATTGAACAGGTTTCTATCAAAAGTAATTGATGCTGCATTGACTCCTTCAAGCTTGAAGGAGACTAATACCTTGGACTACAACAGGATTGAATGGGTCAGTGTGGACTGTGAAAATACAAACACTTCGCAACATATTTTTCTCTGTGAGAAGTGGCAAGTTGTAAGTGGAGATGTAAAATCAGAAAATTGTTACAAAGTTTTAAGCAGTTCATTCAACAAATGGAATTGAAACTTTAATGGGTCAAAATCTGTCTGCCTATGGACTGAATAGTTTCTCCTTTTGTGCTTTCCTATTTGCCATCTGTTGCCAATAAGTAAACACTACTTCTGCCAGTATAAAGTACACACATCAAGTTCCACTTCACATAAATACTGCCTCTGATAAACTATGGGGAACACAAGGCGAAAAATAACAGAGGTACATTCCTGTTTTGTAACAATCAAAACTCTCTGCTCTGCAACCTTGTGTATAAACGAAGGGTTAGATTTTGTGAGGAAGTCTAACATTACCCACAAATTTTGGCCTACTGTTTATACACAAGCTTGTGTGTAACCACAAGTCTGAAGCCTTTTTCACACTAAAAACCCACGTTACTGCTGTAGACCCAACTTGTCTCTGGAAGCGGGATTGCTTGTTCACACAGAACAGAAGAAATGCTGGGTCGATGAGTCCTTTTACACAGCAAGCCGGCTTCCTCAAGTAAAGTGGCAGGATGTGTAGCACAGCAACGTCTAGTGTGATGTAAAACATATGTGCTGGGCAGTGATATTGCTCTGTACACAATAATGGCATTGCAACAGCAGGTGCTTCTGCTGGCCGTGTACATTTTGTGCAATCTTCGAACGCAAGCAAATCTTCTGCACATCAAACTCAACTTTATAAAGCCTGCGATGTCACATTCGTGTGAACATATGTTTGTGTGATCAGACAAACGTTCAAGGAGAGTTCAAAGAAAACCAGATAGCGATTCGAGGCAGAAAGGTGGGTGGACCTTAGACTCTATAGATGGAGGCATTTGGTTCATCGGAGTCAATTTGCGCTGGTCCCTGATAGAGGAATGTGGAGATTGCCCGTGTTCTGGTTTAATGTCCTCAACATTTTTGATGAAGATGAGTGGTGAAGTAATTTTTGGATTCTCAGACCACTTTTGACTTTGTATTGGGACTCACTAAGCCCCACATGAGGCACAAAACAACAGACTGCTGGCAGCCTCTGGAACCTCAGTTTAGACTCGCTGTTGTTTTGTGGTGGTACACAACCTCATTGAATATTGATCCATCAGTTGTATTTTGGTGTCAGTCTCCCCACAGTGTGTGTGTTGGTCCACCAGGTTACTGGAGCATTGAGGAGGCCCTTTTCTAAAAGTTTTGTCAAACTGCCAAGTGGTGCACGATTCCAGGAGTCAATGGACGGATTTGCAGTATAGGGGTATCCAACATGTGCTGGTGCCATCGATGGCACACATATTCCCATCATTGCCCCACATGACGATGCACAAGTTTACTACAATCGGAAAGGGTGGCATTCGATTGTTCTTCAAGCTGTTGTTGTGGTGCGCTGTTAGCCAGAATCAGACACACACAAGGTAAAGACTGTACAACAGGCTTTAATCCACAAAGACTTCCACAGAGCCAGGCTGGCTGTAGCTGCAGTAACTCTGAGTGAGACTTCGGGAGGCCGGGGCAGGCTTATATCCCGGAGGGTGATTGACACCCGACCGGGTGGGGCTTGATCTATTCAGGTCGACTGATTGACAGCCGGCCAGGTGTTCTCCTGTCCCCTTAAATTCTTGCAGGTACAGAGGTTTCCCCCTGCAGTAGACCACAGTTATAGACCACAACTACTGGTAAGGATCTTGGCCTGAGTTACAATTATCTGCCTTTATCATTGAGTGTGTATCACATGTTGATCTATAGACTCATTCCTTTGTTTTTATAGCTATACAGATGTGTATGCGGGTTGGCCTGGCCACATGAATGATATGGCAGTTACCAGCTCATCCATCTACAGAAAGGCCGAAGATCAAGGTGGGTTCCTCTTCCAAAGTGAAGTATGTTTATATACCCCACTGCACAGTAACGTATGTGAGAATCAATCAATCATGTTTCTTATGTCACATGTATCCACATTCCTTCATTCCTTCAGTCCTGATGCGATGCCCCTCACCAACAGGTAATGACGTAGCTCGTCTCTCATAAATGATGAGTCCCGGTCACTATGAATATAACTGGGGTACCCAAACAAGGCGAAAATGGAATCTAGGGCCGTTTATGACTGATGAAGTGGACATGTCTGGACATGGAATGGCGAACAGGAAGCGGGAGGACTCATCAATCATAGAGAGAAAGAAAGTGTTTCCATTTTTGAAGGGGAGGGGTCCCTTAAAATCGACACTGAGCCGTTCGAAGGGCTTGGATGACTTGATCAGGTGCGCCTTTGTGGAGCAGTAGAATTTCAAGACTTTGTCATTTCCCTGATATCCTCCATGGAGTAGGGCAGATTGCACGCCTTGACAAAATGAGCCATGCGGTTAATCTCTGGATGGCAGAGTTCATCATGTAGAGACCGCAGTTGGCTGGTGTGTGCAGAGGCACAGCTTCCTCTAGATAAGGAATCTGGAGGGTCATTAAGGGCTCTGGCCGATAGGCGATGTCATAATTGTAGGTGGAGAGTTTGATCCTCCATCTAGCAATCTTGTCAATTTTCATTTTTCCCCTCTTGACATTATTAAACATGAGAATGTCTCCAGTGCCTCACGGCTTCTACAATGGCTTGAGCCTTCTTTTCAATGGATGGGTTCTGGAGCTTGTGGCCTTGTAATGTTTGAGAAAAAAAATGCAACCAGCCACCTGGTTGAGAATAGCGGCAAGGGCTACTTCCAAAGCATCGCTTTCCACTTGGAAAGGAAAATTCTCATCCACTGCATGCATGGCAGCTTTCACAATGTAGTTCTGGAGGTAGTTAAAAGCCGTTTGGGCTTCAGCTGAGAGGGGGAAAATCATGGCTTTTAAGAGAGTGCGAACCTTATCAGTGTATTGAGGGATCCATTGGGTGTAATATGAGAAAAACCCAGGCATCACTTCAAAGCCTTTGTGGTCCTGGGGATGGGGAGCTCTAACAGGGGGTGCATCCTATTGGAATCAGGGCCAATTATGCCATTCTCCACCACATAGCCAAGTATAACCAGATGTTTAGTCCTGAAAACACACTTGCTAGATTTATAAGTGAGGTTCAGGGCTGTTACTGTGTGGAGAAAACACTGGAGATTGGCGTTATGGTCTTCCAAGGTATGGCCACAGATGGTGACATTATCGAGGTAGGAGAAGGTAGCCTTCAACCCATACTCGTCCACCATTCTGTCCATCTGCCTCTGGAAAATAGAAACCCTGTTAGTGGTACCGAAAGGGATCCTCTGGGATCCAAGAAGAGATAACAGTTAGCCTCAAATGCCGTATATGGATGGACCTCGGAATGGATTGGCAGCTGGCGATAAGCAGCTTTCAATTCAATGTTTCAATAGAGCAGATACTGCGCAATATCATTCACCATGTTGGAAATTCGAGGGAGGGGTTATGAGTCCAGCCGTGTGTACTGATTAATAGTTTGGCTATTGTCAATTACTAGCTGGACTGTTTCCCCTTTTACCACTACCATTTGTGCTCTCCACAGGCTGATGATACCTTCATTAAGCTGATGTTGTGTCTCAGACTGTATGAAGTCTTGGTCTGCTGTGCTGTACCTCCTGCTATTGGTAGCAATAGGTTTGCAGCCAGAGGACAGATTCAGGAAAAGAGGTGGGGGGTCGATATTCAGTGTGGAGAGGCTGCATGTGGGTTCTGATTTTAGAGGCCCTCTATTCCAAACCATTACAGGGGTGAGGGGACCAGAATACTCCAAGATCATGCTTTTAAGGTGATACAGAAAGTCCAGACGCAACAACACGAGAGTGCACAATTCATCATGTACATGCAGGCGTATCTTACGGAAATCCCCCCCTTTCAAATGACAAATGTACTAGATAATGTTGTTGAATATAGATAGAGTGTGACTGAGATGAAAGGAATATACAAAAACTGAAAGGATACACCTTTAGGTTGTATTCTTGAACAGTCCATGAGTCTGTAAAGCTTTAAGTAGAGCCCGTGTCAATTAGGCATTTAGTGGAATGTCCATTGACCTTCACAGTCACTATGGAGTTGCTGAGCTGGTGAGGTCTGTCATGATCTAGAGCTATCGAGGCAAGGACTCCGGACACTCCATACTCCTCACTTGCGTGGTCCCCATCGTCCTGGGTTGCTCTGCATGGGTAATATGGCATCGACCTCGTTACGTGGCAAGATGGATGTCTTCTTTCTTCCTCAGACAATTATAGCTCCAAGTTTGAATTTGAGTCATGGCAAGATGGCCTCCAAGCCTTTTAGTGCCATTTTCTCACTGCCACGCTCCATCAGCATGTAGCGCAGCAACTTGGTTCAGGCAAATTTGGGGCAGACTGCTTAGGGCTGGAATCAGATCCAGGAGCGATGCAGAGAGCGGACTTCCCCAGGCTTCCCCTCACATGGGAAACCCTCACTCAATGTCCTTTATGCCATAGCTGGAACACACTGAGTTTTTAGCTGGGTAACGAGATCAGGGATGCTGGCTCCTGCTGCAGAAAAAGCACTCCGTAGTGCAGGAGCGCTCCCTAGCACAGGAAGCAGTAGCTGTTAGTGCTGGGGTAGTGGGAGCAGCCGCTCCTTGTAATGGGTCACCTGGGTGAGTGAGCTCGCTGGATTCAAGGTCGTCATTCTCAAGCTTGGCCTGTTCCAACGATTTGGCCAGTTCAATGTGGCTAGCCAGGTCCTTCTTACCTCTCTCAATCAGTCACTGCCTCATGTACCTCGAGCGGACCCCCGTGTCTAGAGTGTCCCGGATCTGTTCTTCCTCATGAATGCAGCCCCTAGCCACTTCATACCTGCACTTCTTGGTAAGCATCCACAGATCAAGCAGGTAGTCATCGATGGTCTCTCCTGGCCATTGGCAACGTAGAGTGAGTCGGTGCCATGCTAGGACCTAATTTTGCAACTTCAGGGTCCGAGCCTTCAACGCTTCGATGGCGGCATCATATGTAGTGCATTCCCTTTCATTCCTACCCTCAAAACAAGTGCGGATCTCCTGAGTTCATCAGTGTGGAAGACATCTCTGGTTTCATTCAGGTAGGCCTGGAAGCTGTCTAACTAGTACGTGAACTCCTCAGCGCATCGGGGGACAGGTGGTCTATTAGCAGCGTACCTGGCTTGAGTTTGCTTCCATTGTTAAGGGAATAAGCTAATAAAATTGTAGTGTGAATAAAAGCTCTCATGACTGGAGGGAGAACATGTGCTTTTATTAGCTGTTTATAAATGAGGGTAGGGTCTTATAGTGGTCTTCAGAGGGGCTCAAGGTTTAGGTGGGAAACCAAAGTTATATGTGGGTAGATGGGGGTGAATCCCAATTCACTGCAGCCCTAGACCATTCCTACTGCATCTCCCTCCTCCAGCAGCCACGATCAAGCTGTGTCTCACAATCAGCCAGGTAAAAAATTATTTTCTGTTCATGATGACCATCTTTTATGTGTTTATGTGAGTGCATTTTCCCATAAGGACCCATCTTGCTAACGTCACTTGTGTTGTTTTGTTCTCTTAAAAAAAAGTGCAAGTGGTTACAATGGAAATAAAGGATCTGCTACCGTCAATGGACTCTGATGATGCAGAGAGGGAGGGCCTTCGTTCGGAAAGGCAGAGGGACCATGAGGAGTGGATGAGGAGAGATGTGCAGGAGATGGAGATGACAGCACAGGAGGCCGATAGACAGGAGCGTGCAGATCGGATGAATGGAATAGGCACCATGCTCCGACATTCAGCACGAGATGAAGAATCAGACCTCACTTCTACGGGACCTGATTGTGCACATGGGTGCTCCTGTACCACAGCGCCTTGTTCCCTCTCCACAGCAGAGCCAGTACCACACTCCTGCACCCCAGAGGCAGTATTATTCTTCACCACCACCTGCCAATAACAGCCTCATCCAGATGGATGAAGCGTATGAGTCATTTACTCGACCTTTTACTTCCTTCCTTCAGCTGCTGGAGTGATTTAACAGTTGTCCACAATGTGTTGGTCCTTACCACTTTTGAACATGGTAATAGGTGTCTTCTTAATTTGCGCAGTTGTGCAAAAATAATTTTGCATTGTATTTGCATTTGTTATTGTTATTGTTATTTATACTTCTGTGCACTACAAATTTCTGAGATGTGCCATAAACTTTTACTAGAAGATGTCATTGTTGGCTTCATCAGCTTATGTTTACACAATGGTCATAATCAGTTTACAGAATGGACACAATTGCTTCATGGATAGCCTGGTAACTCTGTGTCCGTGTATCCTGAGAAGCAGCTCAATCAGGCTCATGGATCTGCCAGGAAGTGTTCCTTGTGGATTTGACCTATATTGTGTAGAATGTAACAGGCTACAACAATCTCTGATACAAAAGTCATACAAATATTGTTACGAGTCCAGAGAACCCCAAAACCCAGCAGCAATAGATATGCACTACCACAAAGGGTTACTTAAACAAAAGTTGCTTTTAATTATCTTTGAACATGAAAATAGAATCAAACTTTAATTTATCTCTATTGACTCACTTCACCTACTTAACCCCCTTCTAAAGCTAAGTGCACGTGTGTGTAATGTGTGTGTAAGTTCAGCAAAGTTCTTTGGTTCACATTCCAATCTCACTGTTTGCAGGCAATGCTTATACTGTGCACAGAAATTAACATTAATAAAGTTCACATGGCTTTGGTGCTTAACAGGTAAATGGTTACCACTTAGAAAGATTCCTATTGGTTTTCAAAGAGAAAGTTTTTCTTGTTCCAGGACATGCACAACTGATTCCTTTTTAATCAGCCACTTTGGTGTCTTGCTGATGAAACTTGCCCCCTTCGGTGTTCTCCAAATGATAACCTCTTTCTTTCATGTCACCACAGAGTTCCTTTCTGTTTCTCCTATTCCAAGGGAAACACCAGACAGCCAATCCTCTCCTTTGACCAGGTCATCTTCCAAAGCTTGCCAGCTTGTCCCTCTGGAATTGATGTCTGTCTCTCTCTCTCTCTCTCTCTCTCTCTCTCTCTCTCTCTCTCTCTCTCTCACACTCCCTCCAACTCTGAGAGCAAAGCCTACTTTTTTATGCCCTCTGCCTGCAAAGATCACATGACCTTCCACACAGTAAATTCTCTTTTTCCAGACAGAGCTGCTACTGCCTGTTGTTACAATTGTTGCCTTCTACAAATAACAGTCCATCATGAGTCTCTGAGCAGTCTTGCAAAAGGTCCTGCAAAAATTCTGTGTTTTAAAGTGTTTGTGTGTGACCTGCTCTAACAAACCTTTCCCAATTTATCTCCCAAACACCTCTATATACTTTGTCACAATATCAAGTTGCTTGGCCAGGCACCTCCAGCAACCTTTGAGATGTCCAAAAGCATTCTCTACCAGCATCCTCGCTGAGCTCAAACACTAGTTAAGCTTCGCTGATATATTAATGTACCCCTTCATCAGCCACTTCCTGAGGGGGTAAGCTGGGTCTCTGATTAGATGCTCGGGGATTTCCACTCCTTTAACAGCTTTGGATTTCTGTGGGTTGACCAATGTACATAAGTACTTTATTCAACCTCTGAAATCACAAACAATCAGTTCACTAATGTTTTCTGGTGGCTGTTTTACAATATCAGGATAGAATCTAACCCTTGGACGTCATAAGTTTCATTTGAAGTAGAGTCAGTCACCCATTCCTTCAGTTTTATGTCACATGTATCCACAATCCACAATACAACCCCCGGGGGAACAGGAAGGTTGAAAAGGAAAATGCCATGGTTTGGAAAGCTGTCAAACTGGCCCTGAAGTCAAGAGGCCTTCCAGAATCACGTTGGCAGGAAGTCCTCCCTATGGCACTCCATTCCATCTGGTCGCTAATATGTACCGTGACCAAAGCTACTCCTCAAGTGCTCCTATTCAATTTCAACAGAAGGTTGGCAACGGAAACTACACTCCCAACCTGGCTCACCACTCCTGGTCCGGACATTCTCAGGAAGTACGTGAAGAGAAGCAAGACTGATGCCCTATTGGAAAGCATGAAACTGCTCCACGTCAATCCTAAGTGGAGTACCTAGATGGCAGGGAGGACTCCATCTCCATCAGGGACCTGGCACCCGCCAGAACAAAGGGTCTATTGCCTCAAATGCCCTGCGAACCACGGAGCTAATTTTCACCACCCACAGTCAGGGCCTCAGGGGATCCAGTTCAGGAGGGAAGTGCATCCCCCTCCACTGTTGAGCTGGAGATCCCGCTCGCCTCTCCTCCCTCACTAGGGGACCAGGAGTCCCAAGGAGTTCAAGGTGCTCCACCAGGACCTCCAGAACCCAGATTGCTTAAATCTGTAAATAGTTGTATATTTTTTGAATTTTTTTCTGAATCAATGTTCTCTGACTTCATCCACAGACCCTATACTCTGCAGTAAGGGGTGAATGCAGTAAATTGATATTCACTGGCAATGTGTTATACTAATAGCTGGTTGTTCCGCCTCCTGCTCAGCCCCCAGCTACCCATATATAACCCTGGTTTACGACCTAAACCTTGAGCCCCTCTGAAAACCACTGTAAGACCCTACCCTCAGTTATAAGCTAATAAAAGTGTAGGTTCTCCCTTCAGTCATGAGAGCATTTATTCACTCTACAAGGGGGAAGCTGGATCCTCCATGTTGCTCAGAAGAGCAACTGGGCTTGCAGAGTGGCTTGTCCCCCAAATGGAAGGGCACAGGTCAAAATATGGCCAGTTCAGGGCCATCTGCCACTCCTGCCATTATGGTCCATGTTAATAATTGTTTTTCTGCAGGCACTTCAACTTGGTTATGAACTGCACTTTGCCCTGACCAAAGTTGTGGTCCCTAAGTGGTGTAGCCATCCTTTCAAATATCAGGCTATTTTTCACCATTCTCGTTAACTGTCATTTAATTTCCTCCTTTGCTCTGAGGGTAAGGAGCTTTCAAACCTCATTATCTCCCCAATTGCCAGACATGTTGAGATCTGAATGTAACCTAACTGTTGGCAACTTTGTAGCTGTTGGTTAAATGTAAAATTCCCGCATTTAAATCGCACACATAAGTTGTCATCACGACATCACATTCCTTTTCGGTTTGTACCCGACAACACGGCTTGCCTTTTTACACTCACCCCAGTTCGCCTCTGATACCACATTGCTTGGAGGATCTGAAATGATCCCCAAATCCACCTTCATCACGTTTATACAGGTAGGTGAGGCATATTAAAGGCGGATTATAGCCGGCTTGAAGTCTTAGAGTAAAGAGGGTATTAGTAAAGGATATGCAGGAATGTATATAGTTAGTGTCAGTGTCAGAAAACTTGGGAACCCAGAGGCAAAGGACAAAATGGTATCAGTTCTCTGTCACTGATTGACTTAATCAGCTCAAGCCTGGTTGTCAGTGGTTTAGAAACTTCAAATCCACCCAGGTGAATGTCTAAGCCAGAAATTCATAAATCTAAATTAAAATGGGAAAAAAGATGTATCTATATCTATAATCTCAAGATGATTGGATGGCTATATGTGAAAATAGTATGACTAAAATTGTAAATGTAAAGCAGAGATTGGTTCATTATAACTTTATTCACCAGTTATTTTTAACTCCTGAGAAGTTAAGGAAATATTTCTTCTGATTTATGTTTTAGGTGCCATAAGCAAATTGGCTCTTTCTTGCCCTTTACTTGGTTATGTGAGACAGTAAAACCTGTTTGGAATAGAATTAAGGAACTTTTAGAATTCTTTTAGCCTACTTGAAAGAATGTGTTTAAAGTGTTTCATTCTTCTAATGATGTTTATTCGATTTTTATTTACGTGCTTTATTCATTGCTTATTTAGTTTTTAATTCCTTCAGGTCGTTTTTGAAGGTTTCCTGATGTCGGGAACTTAGAAGTTTTGTTAACTTTGACAACCAGTTAAACTGGAAGTGTGGATTAGCTGACTGGATTTTGGGAGAAGTGCAAATTGCAACCCCTCCCACCTTTCACCAACCCTCCACCCAAGCACACAGCTGTGGCAGACGACCCTATCATGTCTCAGGGCCTTGGAACTGAGTGTGAAAACACTTTATTCCAACAGGTTGTATTTTGGAGACACAGATGAAGCTTTAGGGGTCTGGTTAGCATTGTAACACGCAGTTTGCTGATATCTAGGAATCCTGAACCTATCTTTTAGTTGATATAATTTGAGATAAAGTGAAGATGACTTTTTTTAATCAGTCAATTATTCTCCACAAAGATTGGAGAAGATATTCTCACAAGAATAATCAGCTAGAAAGGTAGAAGTCCTTATTTTCCAATGTGTCTCCTTATAATTCCCTGCTGAGAGAACCAAATTACCTCTTGTATTTCCATCAGATAAGAAGCATTATTATAATTTGAACAGAATTGTGACATGCTGGAGTACACCAACGATTCTGTAATTTATTTTATAATCACTTCTGTGATTGTAATATTTTGAAAAGAGAACATGAAATTCAGAAGTTATTAAAGCCTATTATCTTATCACAAATTGTGGAATTAGCAAACACAATTATGTTTGTTTTTACTTATTTAAAATTCTATAACTAATGGATGGGAAATTATAAACTGGTGTGCGACAGCTTGGTGACGTGCATTGAAAGCAAACTTTGGAAATGCAGAAAAATCATTGCTATCAGTGAGTTTGTTTCTGTTTGTACACAACTAATATCATATTCCAGGATTCTTTTAGAGCAGGGATAGCCAACCTTTTAATTTGTAATCTTTAATTTAGACATACAGCATGGTAACAGGCCATTTCGGCCTATGTGTCGGTGGCACCCAATTAACCTACACTCCTGGTATGTACATGTGGCCTGAAATAGCCTTTTACTGTGCTGTATGTCTAAATTACACTGTTTACATCCGGTACCGCACGGATGGCAGTCTCTTCAATCTGAGGCGCCTGCAAGCTCACACCAAGACACAAGAGAAACTTGTCCGTGAACTACTCTTTGCAGACAATGCCGCTTTAGTTGCCCATTCAGAGCCAGGTCTTCAGCGCTTGACGTCCTGTTTTGCGGAAACTGCCAAAATGTTTGGCCTGGAAGTCAGCCTGAAGAAAACTGAGGTCCTCCATCAGCCAGCTCCCCACCATGACTACCAGCACCCCCCACATCTCCATCGGGCACACAAAACTCAAAACGGTCAACCAGTTTACCTATCTTGGCTGCACCATTTCATCAGATGCAAGGATCGACAACGAGATAGACAACAGACTCGCCAAGGCAAATAGCACCTTTGGAAGACTACACAAAAGAGTCTGGAAAAACAACCAACTGAAAAACCTCACAAAGATAAGCGTATACAGAGCCGTTGTCATACCCACACTCCTGTTCGGCTCCGAATCATGGGTCCTCTACCGGCATCACCTACGGCTCCTAGAACGCTTCCACCAGCGTTGTCTCCGCTCCATCCTCAACATTCATTGGAGCACTTTCATCCCTAACGTCGAAGTACTCGAGATGGCAGAGGTCGACAGCATCGAGTCCACGCTGCTGAAGATCCAGCTGCGCTGGGTAGGTCACGTCTCCAGAATGGAGGACCATCGCCTTCCCAAGATCGTGTTATATGGCGAGCTCTCCACTGGCCACCGTGACAGAGGTGCACCAAAGAAAAGGTACAAGGACTGCCTAAAGAAATCTCTTGGTGCCTGCCACATTGACCACTGCCAATGGGCTGATATCGCCTCAAACCGTGCATCTTGGCGCCTCACAGTTTGGCGGGCAGCAACCTCCTTTGAAGAAGACCGCAGAGCCCACCTCACTGACAAAATGAAAAGGAGGAAAAACCCAACACCCAACCCCAACCAACCAATTTTCCCCTGCAACCGCTGCAACCGTGTCTGCCTGTCCCACATCGGACTTGTCAGCCACAAACGAGCCTGCAGCTGACGTGGACATTTACCCCCTCCATAAATCTTCGTCTGCGAACCCAAGCCAAAGTGAAGGTGTCTAAATTAAAGATTACAAATTAAAAGGTTGGCCACCCCATTTTAGAGGGTAAACACTTCAATTTGAAGAAAATGCCTTTTCCAGAAAATTATAATTGTTTTAGGATGGATTTTAATTTAGAAAATATGTGATTCCAAATTGAGTTGGGTTATACCTGCCTTTCCTATTTTGATGAAGTTGGTGAATTAAAAGCTGAGAGTCATAAAATATGATGTACCCCAGTGGTTCTCAACCTTTTTCTTTCCACTCACACACCACTTTAAGTATTCCCTATGCCATCGGTGCTCTGTGATTAGTAAGGGATTGCTTAAGGTAGTAAGTGGGTGGAAAGAAAAAGTTTGAAAACCACTGTTTTAATCATACCTAATTGACTCATTATGTGCATGCTTTCATAACTCCAAAGGAAATGGGCCTATAATAATTTTTCTCAAGCAAAATATTTCAGTAACAATTGGGTCTAGAGCAGTGGTTCTCAACCTTCCCTTCCCACCCACATAATGAGTCAATTAGGTATGATTAAAACAGTGGTTTTCAAACTTTTTCTTTCCACCCACTTACTACCTTAAGCAATCCCTTACTAATTACAGAGCACCGATGGCATAGTGAATACTTAAAGTGGTATGTGAGTGGAAAGAAAAGGGTTGAGAACCACTGGTGTACACTATTCAAAATATAAGATCTGCCCAATTCTGTAACAAATATGGAAACAGCAGAATACAACTTATTTTCTTTAGCTAGTGCCTGAAAGCTTGGGAGTCTAGAGGCAAGGGACAAAATGGTATCAATTCTCTGTCACTGATTCATTTAATCAGCTCAGGCTAGCTTATCAGTTGTTGAAACTTCAAATCCATTCAGGTAAATATGGAAGAACATCTGCAGAATTTTATTAATTTCCATTTGTTTTAATTCTTTTAGTTTATTTGAAAAAATGTGTTTAGTATTTTTGTCTTGTAATTATGTTTATATGGTTTTTATTTTTGTGTATCTTTGATTGCTTATTTAGTTTTTAATTGCTTCTGGTTGTTTTTGAAGGTTTTCCAATGTCAGGAACTTAGAAGTTTTGATTGATTTAACAACCAGTTAAAATGGATTAGCTGACTGTATTATGGGACAGGTGCAAATTGTTATCTAGCCTCACACACTATTTATAGTGTGAAGTTCTCCATTCTAATCCGAAGATTCCCCAGAATTCCTAATAGGATTTTTCAATGGCTCTCTCATATTTATGATGTTAGACATTAATTTACACCTGAAATTTGCCTTTCTATCTCCATGCCTGGAAATTCATCCCCTGTCAGTATTAGCCCCTTTCACACTACCGACCCTCCTAGGAAGCAGGTAAACTTACTGGGCATGTTGCACTCAGGAACCTTTCCCACTTCATCATAATTTTCCTGGTTAATCAGCAACCTGGCATTTTAAGGAAGGGTCGCATCTCCAGTGGTGACAATGCGAGAGCAAGTTGTGCTTTCACACTGCCAGAAGGTGATTAGGATGTTAACTCGGCAGGGCTCTGACACTTGCCCCCGCCAAGTATCAGAGCCCGGTTGGATTTAACTCACCCTGCCAGGTTGGGACATTTCACACTGCACAATTACTGGGGATGGACTGGTATATTACCCGGTTCAAACCACATGTAATCTGCAGTATGAAAATTGGTACTAAATGCCCGAGAGAGAGGTATTAGTGTCAGAATCAAAGTTTATTGTCATAAACATGTTGTGAAATTCATTGATTTGTAGCAGCATCATAGGGTAAACATTGATATAAATCATCTTACAAATAAATAATAATATTGCAATATAAAGTCAAAGTAAGGCAGTGACTGCGGTTTTTGTTCATTCAGGAATCTGATGGAAGAGGGAAAGAAGCTGTCCTTGTACCACTGAGTTCTTGATTCAGGCTCCTGTACCTTTTTCCTGATGGAGGTAGAATGGAGAGGGCATGGTCTGAGTGGTGGGGGGTCCTTGAGGATAGAGACTGCTTTATTAAGTGACTGCCTCAATGGAGTGAAATTTGGTGACAGTGATGTTGCAGGCCAAGTTAATAACCTTCTGGAGCTTTTCTTGTCCTGACAGTGATTCAACCAGCTAGAATGCTCTTCATAGTACACCTGTAGAGAGTTTTGAATCTTCAGTGACATACTGAATCTCTTTAAACACCTCACAAAGTATAGCCACTAGCGAGCCTTCTTTGTGATTGCATCAACAGGGAGGCTCCAGGACAGATCCTCGGAAATGTTAACACCCAGGAGTTCGAGGTTTTTGACCCTCTCCATTGCTGCTCCCTCAATGAGAATGGATTTGTGTTCCCCTGACTTCTTCCTGAAATTCACAATCATCATCTTGGTTTTACTAATCTTTTAAGGTTTTTTAGACTGCAGGCATGTAACGGCACAATCAAGGAATTTTTGCCTCTGCACAGGCAGTCTAAAAAGGAATGTGCAGGAATTTTGAGTCAATTCCTGCATCATGATTTATCCTGCAGGACACCTACAACTTTCTGGAGGAAGCCTGCAGTGTAAATCGTACCAGAACAATTCATTGACGGTCATCCACTAAAATGGCGCCCAGTGTGAACAATCACCCAGGCAGAAATTATGTTATTTTTTTGAGCTATTTTCCTGATATTACAGTCTATAAAAAAATAACTGAGTGCAAGGTTGTTGGTGTGACACCTATTAATTAGCTGATCTATCTCTCTCCTGTATCCTTCCTCATTGCCTTTCGTGATTCTTCCTACAACTGTAATATCACTGGCAAATTTGTAGATCGCATTGGAATTGTATAGAGTCACACAGTCAGGGGTATTTAGTGAGTAGAGCAGAGGTGTACCTTTGTTGATCGTCAGTGAGGAGGGGACATTGTTTCCAATTCTTACTGACTGTGGTCTTCCAACGAGAAAGTCAAGGATCCAGTTGCAGAGATGGGTGCAGAGGCCCAGGGTTTGGAGCTTGTTGACTAACACTGAGGGAATAATGGTGTTGAAGACTGAGCTGCAGACGATGAAGAGCAGGCGTATGTATGAGCTACTGTTTTTCAGGTGATCCAGAGCTGAGTGGAGATCCAGTGATACTCTTCAAATTTTATTAACTAAGTTCATTGTCGGCGACCCCCTGAGGAAGTCGGGGTGCCATCGCTGGGAGTCCAGACCCACAGTAAAACTTTTAAAATGCCTTCTGTTGAGTTGCAGCAGGAGCTGCAGTTACCTTGTTCTGCCACTATGTTAGAGAGAGCAGAGCTGAGCTTTACTGAATCACAGTGTATGCAATTAAATCCTATTGTTCAAGCTGTTATAAAACCTTTGTTGACATCTAAAATGAATGAAATGGTTCAACTGAATGCTGGTATAAGCTCAGAATTAAATATGGTTAAGACACGTGTGGATGCATCTTATGAAGAATTTTTAAAATTTCAGACTGCTTTTTTGGACTGTAAACAACAAGTGACTTCTAACACAGAAAAAAGTGTTGAAGGTGGAAAAATCAATTATAGAACTAGGAGAATGTGAGAAGGAGCTAGAAAGAAAAATAGATTACTTGGAGAATCAAAGCAGAAGGAATAATGTGAAAATTGCTGGTTTGCCAGAAGGTATAGAAGGACAAGATCCTCTTCGTTTCTTTAAAGACTGGATTCCGCAAATATTAGGGCAAGAATTTTTCTCTGGGGGATTGGTACTGGAAATAAGAAGTTCACCCTCAGCTGGTCAACCACCGAGACCAGTAATAATTCGATGTTTGAGTTATTTGGACAGAGAAGCAATACTTCAACTTGTAGTACATAATGCGAGACAATGACAAACCCCATTATTGATTCAGAATAACAGTCTTTTTTTTATCCTGATTTGAATCAAGAGGTCATTCAACATCGACATTGATTAAATCCAGTTAAAGAAGTTTTGTGGCGTAAAGGTTATAAGGCTTTAAAGTTTTGTGGCATAAAGGCTTTGGTGAGTTCAACAAAGGTGATGTAGAGTCCTTTATTTTGTTCTCTGCACTTTTCTTGGAGCTGTCTGAGGGCAAAGACCATGTCAGTACTTCCTCTGTTTGCGCGAAAGCCACACTGTGATTCTGGGAGGACATTTTCGATGACACTAGGTATTAGTCTATTAAGGAGAATCCTAGCGAAGATTTTGCCTGCAATGGAGAGCAGCATGATTCCCCTGTAGTTTGAGCAGTTTGATTTCTCGCCTTTGTTTTTGTACAGGGTGATGATGATGGCATCACGAAGGTCCTGAGGCAGCTTTCCTTGGTCCCAGCAGAACATGAAAAACTCATGCAGTTTGGTATGCAGAGCTTTGCTGCCAGCCTTCCAGACCTCTGGGGGGATTCCATCCATACCTGCATTCTTCTTCATTTAATTCTAGAGTTAAAGGTGTAGCAATTTTGATACATAAAAATTTATCTTTTGAATTACAATCAATGGAGGAAAAGGCAGGATGTATTCTTAAATTGAATTGTAAGATTTTTAGTGAATTTTGGACTTTACTTAATATTTATGCCCCAAATGCAGATGGTGAAATATTTATTTCAGATGCATTTTTATGTTTGGGTCAGGGTAATATTTTAGTTGGTGGTGACTTTAATTGCGTTTTGGAACCTTTATTAGATAAATCTCCGAAGAAAGTTAAAAAATCCAAGATGGTAATTCTGGTCCAAACATTGATGAAAGATCTTAATTTAGTAGATATTTGGAGACGTCTTAATCTGACAGAGAAAGATTTTTCCTTTTATTCATCTAGACATCAATCATTTTTAAGAATTGACTTCTTTTTAGTATCGGCACATTTATAAGGGAAAATACAACAAGCGGATTTCAGATCATTCTCTGTTATATTTTACATATGAAACTTCTGAGAAAACTCAAATAGCTTATCATTGGAGATTTAATACAATGTTGTTAAAAAATATGGAATTTATTGATTTTTTGAAAAAAACAAATTAATTTTTTTTAAGAAAATTCTAATTCTGTTCAAAGTAACTTTGTATTATGGGATGCTATGAAAGCTTATTTGAGAGGACAAATAATTAGTTATACTTCTAAAATAAAAAAAAAGAATCGATTAAATCAGAGAGTTGAATTAGAGAAACAGATCGATGAGTTAGAAAAGGAATTTCAGAAAGATGCTTCAGAAGATCAGAAAATAGAATTATCTAGGTTGAAACTGGAATATAATACTTTGCAATCTTATCAATTTGAATGTATGATTAATAAGACTAAGCAGCGGTATTATGAGTGGGGAGAGAAAACACATAAGGTATTGGCATGACAATTAAAGAAAGAACAGGTTTTGAGGACTATTAATGCTGTTAGACAGAATTATTTTATTACTTATAAACCTCATGAGATTAATGATGAATTTTATTCATTTTATAAAAAGTTATATACATCTGAAGGAAAACAAGAAACTGGATCGATTGATCTTTTTTTTATCACAGTTGAATTTACCGATATTAGAGGATGGAGATATACAGGAGTTAGAAGAACCATTTACTGATTTGGAAATTAAAATGGCTATGCTGGAAATGCCGAACGGTAAATTGCCTGGTGATGATGGATTTTCGGTTGAATTTTCTAAAATTTTTAATGATGATTCATCTACAGTGTTTGGGGATGTATTATGTCAAGTTGGAGAACATTATGAATTACCTGAGTCTTGTTCTAGAGCTTTAATTACAGTAATTCCTAAAAAAAAAGATAGAGATCCTTTGAAAGTATCTTCATATAGACCAATTTCATTGTTAAATGTAGATTATAAAATAATAGCTAAAATATTAGTGAATAGATTGGCCAAATTTTTACCAAAGTTGATTCATATTGATCAAACAGGTTTTATAAAGAATAGATATGCTTCAGATAATATTTTACGTGTGATTAGTTTGATTAATAGATTTCGACAATCTTTAGATCACCCGATGGTGATATCCCTAGATGCAGAAAAAGCATTTGATAGAGTTGAATGGAATTTTTTGTTTAAAGTTTTGGAGAAATTTAAGCTTGGTCCTTCTTTTATTGGTTGGATTGGGGCTCTATATAGTAAACCAGTAGCTAGAGTATTGGCGAATGGTTTGATTTCGGAATCTTTTAAGTTAACTCGATCAACTCGTCAAGGTTGTCCTTTATCACCAGGTTTGTTTGCATTAGTGATTGAACCTTTAGCACAGTTGATAAGACAAAATACACAGATACAAGGTATGAAAGTTTTAGATGAGGAGTATAAAATTAATGTATTTGCTGATGATGTATTGGTGTATTTAATAAACCCAGCTCAGTCACTTTTGCATTTGAAGGAATGTTTAATACAATATGGATGTCTTTCTGGATATAAAGTTAATTGGGAAAAAAGTGAAATATTACCAGTAAGTGAAGGAGATTATTCAGTTTATAAAAATATTATTAATTTGAAGTGGACTGATCAAATTAAATATTTGGGTATAATTTTGAATGTTAATTATCAATCTTTATATAAGTTAAATTATGCTCCGTTAATGAAAAAAATTAAAACTGATTTGATTAAATGGAAATATTTACCTATTAATTTAATGGGAAGGATAAATACAATTAAGATGAATATCTTTCCGCATATACAATATTTGTTTCAATCTATTCCCTATTTACTTGATAAAATTTATTTTTGAGATTTGAAAAAAATGGTTAGGGAGTTTTTATGGAGGGGTAAATTTTCGAGAGTAGCTTTGAATAAATTAAATTGGAAATATGAGTTAGGGGGACTACGTTTTCAACATTTTAAAAATTATTATGAAACATTATTAGTTATTAATTATTCTTCTTTCTTTCTTTGGCTTGGCTTCGCGGACGAAGATTTATGGAGGGGGTAAAAATTATTATTAATTATTAGTTAATTGATGGATTTGGTACGGCTTCCTAGTTGGGCTAAAATTGAGATGGCAAGTATTTCTGAATTTGAAATACATCAATTTTTGTTTAGGTGGAATATAAATTTGTTACAACAATATAATGTACCTATACTAAAACATTTAATGAAGTTATGGATAAATAAAAATAAAATGATAGACTCTAGGGGTAAATTATTGGCTTTGACTCCATTGTATAATAATCAACTTATTTCTTTTTCAATACATAATCAAACTTTATTGCATTAGAGATTTAAAGGTGTGAAAAATTTGGGAGATTGTTTTAAAGAGGGTAAGTTTTATCTTTTAATCAGATGAGGGAAGATTTTGATATTGATAAGAACTCTATTTCTTTATTATCAAATTCGATCTTTGGTAAAATGTATGTTTGGTAGAGATATGATTTTACCTAAAATGACTAATTTTGAGACTTTTCTTATGAAGGTACCAGAGAAGGGTTATATTTCATTTATGTATCAAATATTACAGGATGGTATGGATAAAAAGGGTTGGGATAGATCTAAAATTAAATGAGAAATGGATATTAGTTTTATTTTGTCTGAAGAGGATTGGTTAGATATCTGTTATGATAGTGTAACTAGATTGATAAATATATGTTATGCAATGGTTAATTACAATTTTTTACATCAATTATATTTGACACCTGAAAAATTTAAAAAAAATATGGTTTTAATCAGATTTGTGTTTTAGATGTGGTGATACGGTTGGAACTTTTTTCATGCTGTTTGGTTATGTATACATATTTTGCAGAAACTGCCAAAATGTTTGGCCTGCAAGTCAGCCTGAAGAAAACTGAGGTCCTCCATCAGCCAGCTCCCCACAATGACTACTAGCCCCCCCACATCTCCATCGGGCACACAAAACTCAAAACGGTCAACCAGTTTACCTATCTCGGCTGCACCATTTCATCGGATGCAAGGATCGACAACGAGATAGACAACAGACTCGCCAAGGCAAATAGCGCCTTTGGAAGACTACACAAAGAGTCTGGAAAAACAACCACCTGAAGAAACACACAAAGATTAGTGTATACAGAGCCATTGTCATACCCACATTCCTGTTCGGCTCCGAATCATGGGTCCTCTACCGGCATCACCTATGGCTCCTAGAACGCTTCCACCAGCGTTGTCTCCACTCCATCCTCAACATTCATTGGAGCGACTTCATCCCTAACATCGAAGTACTCGAGATGGCAGAGGCTGACAGCATCAAATCCACGCTGCTGAAGATCCAACTGCGCTGGGTAGGTCACGTCTCCAGAATGGAGGACCATCGCCTTCCCAATATCCTGTTATATGGTGAGCTCTCCACTGGCCACCGTGATAGAGGTGCACCAAAGAAGAGGTACAAGGACTGCCTAAAGAAATCTCTTGGTGCCTGCCACATTGACCACCACCAGTGGGCTGATATCGCCTCAAACCGTGCATCTTGGCGCCTCACAGTTCGGCGGGCAGCAAACCTCCTTTGAAGAAGACCGCAGAGCCCACCTCACTAACAAAAGGCAAAGGAGGAAAAACCCAACATCCAACCCCAACCAACCAATTTTCCCCTGCAACCGCTGCAACTATGTCTGCCTGTCCTGCATCGGACTTGTCAGCCACAAGCGAGCCTGCAGCTGACGTGGACATTTACCCCTCCATAAATCTTCGTCTGCGAAGCCAAGCCAAAGAAAAGAAACATATACAATCTTTTTGGAAGAAAATTCAATTGTTTTTAGAATACCTGTATAAGATTAAAATAGTTTTAGATCCAACAATATTTTTATTGGGTAGTTTGCAACCTCTGAAAGGTTTGGGATTAGATACGTTCCAGCTTGCTTTTGTATATTTAGCTTTGTCCGTAGTGAAAAAATGTATTGCTAGTATGTGGAAAGATACAAATATGATTGATATTAATAGATGGCATAATGAGGTGAAATATTGTTTAATAATGAAAAAACTTATGTATGTTTGACATGACAATTATAATTTTTTAATTAATAAATGGCTGTTATACTCAGAATATTTATATTTCAATTTATATTGACTAGATTTTAATATGTATATTTAACTTTTTCTTTAATATTCTTTCATTTTTCTTTTTTTTATGACTCTCCTTAGGAGGGTTGGCTGAAGGAGGGGGGGGGTGGTTCTTTTCTTTTCTTTTCCTTTTTTTTCTATATATAAAAAAAGTTCATGTTCATGTTTAATTGCTGCATATGTCATATATTATTTATTTTTTGAACAAATAAATAAAGTTTAAAAAAAACTAAGTTCATTGTTGGGGCATAACATGCTAATACCATTGACCATAAATTAATTTCTTAATAGAGGAGAAAGTGGTAGACAAAATAATGAATGAGAAGAATTCCATTGTAAGAAATCAGTTTATTTATAAAATAATGCAGTCTTGTGGGAGAACTTTTTCTGCAGTTGGATTTGGCAGTCATAATTTTATTAATCTAATTTCTATTAACTCAGAACTGACATTTAGCTGTTGTCAAAATGCTTTGCACTCATTACATACTTTATATTAATTACATTAAAACGTACACTTTTTTGGGGGTGGGAGTCAATTTGAACTAAATTCAGCAATTATCATATCCTTGTTTGAAATCTTTATGAAGGTCTGCTGTGAAGATATTTAAATTAATTTAGAGATACAGCATGGTAACAGGAATTTCTGGCCCATGAGCCCACTCTGTGCAAATGTGCCAATATGATTAATTAACCTACTAACCCTGCATGTCTTTGGAATGACAAGTTAACATCGCATTCAGCCTGAGATACTTTTTCCTGTAGGCCAGCCATAATTTGCACTCAGGAAAAGAGAGTACAAAAGAGATAAATGTAAACAAAGAAAGAAATGTTAACAAACGTGTAATAGTGCAAAAATTAATATACATATGTGTATAGTAAGAGTCCTTAAATAAGTCTCTGATTGAGTTAGTTGTTTAGGAGTCTGATGGTGGAGGGGGTAGCAACTGTTCCTGAACCTGGTGGTGTGGGTCTTGTGGCACCTTTACCTCTTTCCTGATGGCAGCAATGAACAGAGCATGTCCTGGGTGATGTGAATCTTTGATGATTCCTGCTGCTCTTGATGGTGGGGAGAGTTTTGCCTGTGATGTACCACATGGCTTCATCTGTTACATTTTACAGGGCTTTCCGCTCAGAGCTTTTGGTGCCCCTATACTAGACAGTGATGAGGCTGGCCAGCACACTTTCCACTATATATCTGCAGAAAGTTGCCAAGATTTCCAATGTCATGCCAAACCTCTGAAAACTCCTGAGGATGTAGAAGCACTCACATCATTTCTTCATGATGAGATGATGAGTCCAGGAAAGGTCCTCCAAGATAGTGATTCCCAGGAATTTAAATTTCCTCACCCTTTTCACCTCTGATCATTGAATTGTACACATCTGGCTTTCCCTTCCTAAAGTCTACAATCAGTTCCTTGGTTTTGGTGACAGTGAATGTGAGGTTGCTGGAAGTACACCATTCAGCCAAGTTTTCAATCTCCCTCCTGTATGCTGACTCATCGCCCCTTTTTATACAGCCAAGGTATTGTCAGCAAATTCATAGATGGCGCTGATGTTGTACCAAGCCACATAGTCATAGGTGTAAAGCTAAGCACAAAATCCTATGCTGCTCCGGTGCTGATGGAGATCATGGAGGAAATGTTCTTGTCAGTTTGCACTGATTGGGGTCTGGAGGTGAGGAAATCCAGGATCCAGTTGCACATTAAAATTATTGAGGCCCCTGGTCTTGGAGTTTGTTGTTTAATTTTGAGGGAATGATGGTATTGAATGCCAAATTGTAATCAATAAAAAACATCATATGTATGCATTCTTGTTGTCCAGAGCTTTGTGTAGAGCCAGTGAGATGGCATCTGCCATAGTAGACCTGTTGTGGCAGGCAAATTGGAATGGATCCATGTTGCTTCCTAGACAGAAGGTGATACTCTTCAATACCAGCCTCTCAAAATGTGGGTTAAATGCAGCAAATGGATCTAGCTCAGTTAGGCAACCTGGATGGCAAAGACAAGTTCAGCTGGGGAGCCTATATCTGTGCTGTGATTCAGTGTTATAGAAGTGGAAATGAGTCGTCTTCATCATGATGTTGATAAATGACTGTGAGCAGTCTAGTTCAGTGTCAGATGGTTTTCAAGTATGGATGGGTGGTTCAGTTGGCAATGACAGGTGGCATGGTTGGTGTAGTGGTTAGCACAATGCCTTTATGGCGCCAGAGATTGGGACCGGTGTTTGAACCCTGTATTGTCTGTAAGAAGATTGTATGCTCACCTCATGTCTGTGTGGGTTTTCTTTGGGGTCTTCAATTTCCTCCCACCATTCGAAACATGTTTATTAATTGGGTATAAATTGGACAGCATGGACATGTGGGCTGAAATGGCCTGTTACTGTGCTGTATGTCTAAATTTAGTAAAAAATTAATGACTAGGGCACCACACTTCTGGATTGTGGGAAGACTTTGGGTTTGTGTTCCCAATGTTAAGGTAAAGAGCATTGCTAAGATCCAGCTCTGAATGTTGAGCAAGCAGTCGGACAACTTAAAGGCAGCAGAGAGTTTAAAAGAGGTGGCCGAAGAGCTGATGTCTCAATTGTGGAATTGATTCTGCTTTTTGGATAATGTGGCCCAGAGACGAAAAATAGCAGAGAAACAGAGGGGCCATGGGGAATATCAAAGATAATAGTGAGTGATCAGGTAGATCAATCTAAGATGTAACCCAGAGTTTTCATTACAAGTTGGCAAGTTAACACCGCCTGTAAGATTTATCCATCCTGCATCTTCTCTGCACCAATCATCTAGAAGATTTCACTGACAAATCCCAGCAAGGCAGTTGTGGAATTTAAATTCAGTGAATAACCTGAACATTTAAAAAAGGTAATTTGGAATGATAATCACAAAATTGCTGGATTGTTGTAGAAACCTATCTTGTTCGTTAATATCCTTCATGGAAAAAATATATCATCCTTACCTGCAACTCTTCTGCCTTCTGGAATGGGCTAGTGAACTGCTCAGCTCAAAGGGTAATCAAGGATGAACAATATATGCTGGCTATATCCTGAAAAATAAATGAATAAACTAACAAATTATAAATAAATGAAAATTAATAAATAAATACATTGATTAATAAGAATTAGTGAAGTTTGTTCCCACCAGCTGGATAACTGTGGAGAGACGTTGTAAGTGTTTGGTGTAGCCTTTCAAGTTCTAGTTAATTGTCTCATGCACCAAGATGTAGTGATAAAGGTTGCTTTGTGAAGAGACGAGGTGACATCTCATACATGGTACGACAAGTACGGCAAAAGTGCAGAATTACAGAGCGAAAGAGATCAGGTGGTACAGAGCACATTTATTTGGGTTAATTCATGAGACAGATAATGGCAAGAAAGAAACTGTAATTGAATCTGGTGCTACGTGATCTCATACTTGTGAATCTTCTTCCTGATGAAAGGGGGTGAAAAGAGAGTATCCAGGGTGGGATGAGCCTTTTTTTAATATGTTGGCTGCTTTTCCAAGGCATCTAGCGTGGGAGATAAAGTCAGTGCAGTGAAAGGGGATAGCTGAGCCATGAAAGACCCCAACAATGAAGACGCTGTTTACATCCGGTACCGCACGGATGGCAGTCTCTTCAATCTGAGGCGCCTGCAAGCTCACACCAAGACACAAGAGAAACTTGTCCGTGAACTACTCTTTGCAGACGATGCCGCTTTAGTTGCCCATTCAGAGCCAGCTCTTCAGGGCTTGACGTCCTACTTTGCGGAAACTGCCAAAATGTTTGGCCTGGAAGTCAGCCTGAAGAAAACTGAGGTCCTCCATCAGCCAGCTCCCCACCATGACTACCAGCCCCCCCACATCTCCATCGGGCACACAAAACTCAAAACGGTCAACCAGTTTACCTATCTCGGCTGCACCATTTCATCAGGTGCAAGGATCGACAATGAGATAGACAACAGACTCGCCAAGGCAAATAGCGCCTTTGGAAGACTACACAAAAGAGTCTGGAAAAACAACCAACTGAAAAACCTCAAAAAGATTAGCGTATACAGAGCCGTTGTCATACCCACACTCCTGTTCGGCTCCGAATCATGGGTCCTCTACCGGCATCACCTACGGCTCCTAGAATGCTTCCACCAGCGTTGTCTCCGCTCCATCCTCAACATCCATTGAAGCGCTTTCATCCCTAACGTCGAAGTACTCCAGATGGCAGAGGTCAACAGCATCGAGTCCACGCTGCTGAAGATCCAGCTGCGCTGGATGGGTCACGTCTCCAGAATGGAGGACCATCGCCTTCCCAAGATCGTGTTATATGGCGAGCTCTCCACTGGCCACCGTGACAGAGTTGCACCAAAGAAAAGGTACAAGGACTGCCTAAAGAAATCTCTTGGTGCCTGCCACATTGACCACCGCCAGTGGGCTGATCTCGCCTCAAACCGTGCATCTTGGCGCCTCACAGTTTGGCGGGCAGCAACCTCCTTTGAAGAAGACCGCAGAGCCCACCTCACTGACAAAAGGCAAAGGAGGAAAAACCCAACACCCAACCCCAACCAACCAATTTTTCCCTGCAGCCGCTGCAACCGTGTCTGCCTGTCCCGCATCGGACTTGTCAGCCACAAACGAGCCTGCAGCTGACGTGGACTTTTACCCCCTCCATAAATCTTCGTCCGCGAAGCCAAGCCAAAGAAAAGAAGAATCTGAGCCATGTTCAGCCATGTAGTCTTGGTCAGAGATGTTCATGAACCATGAAATGATGCTCCCCGAGAGGATGTTTTCAATGGTGTACCTGTGGAAGTTGTCAAGAGTTGTTGAGGACATGCCACATTTCATATGTCAAAGGTTTCAAGGATTGACTTGGAGATAGATGGAGATGGAAGGATAGATCAAATTTATCTTAGCCGTTGAGTATAATTGTGTTCTAGAATAAATATATTTATGCTCAAAGGAAGAGGCAGCATCTGATTGGGCACAACGAATCAAGGATTTTGGAAAACTAAAGTTAATTTGGGTTCAGTGAATTTCTTAATGTTAGCTTTTGACAAAATATAAAATATTCAATATTTAATGATATGCATGTTGGAAATAAATGTTAACATTAGAATTGGAGAATTATATCTGGTATATCTGCACATCCTTAAATAAATTTTAATAAACTATATCTGAGCAAAGAACACAATTTAATTAAAGCAAACGATCCATGCCAGTTAAAACAGTTCATTAAGATAATGGATTTCATGAAAATAAATCTTTGTGCTGGAATAAATCTGTAGTGTTCACTCAGACTGAGCAAACTCCAGTATATCAATCTCGTTCAACTTCCGATTTCTCTTTTGAAGGAACAAGGTTTTATTAAAACACCCAGAAAATTACATTGCTATTTTTGCAAACATTTGGACCAATTTACATCATGAAGAGAAGTGGCCAAGCATTATTTTGCTTTATTATAATTTCAGAAGGCTCTGAATAATTTCTTGCAGTCTGCATGACATTTTCCCATCTGAGTTTAAAAACAAAGAAGCACATCAATTTTAACAAGTTTTCTTCTGCGTAATTGTAGGTGTTAATTTGTTCCCAAAGGGTTTAGGTGGGAACTGCAAAATTGCAAAATTGTGTGTTGATAAATACTATCAAAATTCCACAGACCATAAAAAATATGCTCTCAATGTAAAATTGAGATAAATTGTACAGTAACTCAGTATAAATAGTTGTAACTTGTGTATGTGAAGTGTGTCTGCATTTTATCTCTTGCAATGTCATATATTTTATTTCTAGAATACATGGATAAGGTCCTAAACAAGCGTCCTCTACTGAGTTGCAAACCAGAATTATTATATCGATTATGACTTCATTGTTATGAAGTAATTTCCCTTTCAGAGTGATTCAATCATTTCAAAACAGTTTCCAATTCTTACTCTAATCTAATCTGGTGAATGTCTTTCTGTATTACTTAAATATTGATTTTACTTTAGACCTGATGGGCCAAAAATTTGATTAGTCTTCAAAGTGGGTTGGTCTAAAATTTAAATAACCCAGCATTAATTTTTGTGAATCCGTGGAGAGATTAAAAAGTTCAAACCAGAGAGCAGGAGATACACTCACATCACGTGCTGTAAGTGTGCTGAGTGAAATGCTGCAATGGGTGAAAACAAGGTGCCCTCAATTATATCTGAACAAAACGTAGTATCTTTACAAACTTAAGAGTTTGGGGAGGGAGTTAACTACAGCCTCTTTGCGGTACCTCTTCAAGTTGTTTTAAAGCAGCCAACACCATTGTGACTACATTCAAAAATGTCAGTGGCAAGAATTGACTGGAATGAAGGAAATACGGAATTTAGCTGAACCACATGCAAATGCACTTCCCAATTCTTAATTCTGCTTGTCAGCATTTAACTTGGCAAAGCCTTTGACCTTCAACTTATACCCATATGAGCCCACAGTTAATGCTTTGACCTTTCAACTCTAGCTTCTAATGCACTTGACCTGGCTTTTTAACAGTCATGCTCCAATGATCATTGCCAATGTTTTTAGATTTCATCGTCAATTGGCCAGGCTCCCTTCAATGAATTAATATGCTTAGCCAGAGGTACTTTGAAGAGAATAAACAAAAGTTTTCAGAAACCAGCCTTTGTATACATATCTTTCTTCTTGATACATCTTACAGTTACCAATAAGTAGAAATTCTGCCTGGCTCACAGGAAAAAGAATCTAAGAGTTTTATGTGATGTTGTGGATGTATTCTGACAATAAATTTGAACTATGAACTTCGAGTAGACCACAAAATAAGAGAAGCTTCTTTAACAACAAAGGGAACAATTTAAACTATAGCAGCACTTGAGCAACAATTGTTGTGTAAAAGTGTAAGAACATAAGAAAGAAGCACGAGAATAGATCATTTGGGCTCACTCATCTTTCCTCAAAGTCATGACTGATCTTTTAACTCAATGTCAAGTTTGTGCTTAGTTTAGCAGGTCCAATGGCGTGTAAGGATAGAAAAAAGATGTAATATTTAAGGTCTCAGAACCCATATCCTTTGATTCACTAAATAGCCAGAAATTGACTGAATTCAATTTTGAATAAGCTCGAACATGAAGCCTCAGTGCCCCTCAAGTGTAAAAGATTCTGAAGGTTTGTCATACTCTGAGTGAAGACATTCCCCTTCAGTTCCACCTTAACAATCTTCCTTCATTCTGAAACTTTCAGTCAGGCGAAGCATACCAAGCACTTTACAAATGTTGTACCTGGATTTGAGACTGATTTGGTTTTCTTCCCAGGTATTTTTGTTTCAATGTAATTTCTGACACAGGCTCAACCCATTCACTTTGTGAGTGATCAAAGAGGAGCTGGAGGGACTTAACAGATTAGATAGCATCCAAGGATGGAAATGGTCAGTCATTGTTTCAGGCCGCAAATTTATTGAGGCGATGAGAAACTATTCTAATCCTCTCCACTTGCATGTTTTATTTACAGCTACAGGTATGGCAAAGCAGCAGGTATGGATGGAATCCCCACAGAAGTCTGGAAGGCTGGCGGCAAAACTCTGCATGCCAAACTGCATGAGTTTTTCAAGCTTTGTTGGGACCAAGGTAAACTGCCTCAGGATCTTCGTGATGCCACCATCATCACCCTGTACAAAAACAAAGGCGAGAAATCAGACTGCTCAAACTACAGGGGAATCACGTTGCTCTCCATTGCAGGCAAAATCTTCGCTAGGATTCTACTAAATAGAATAATACCTAGTGTCGCTGAGAATATTCTCCCAGAATCACAGTGCGGCTTTCGCGCAAACAGAGGAACCACTGACATGGTCTTTGCCCTCAGACAGCTCCAAGAAAAGTGCAGAGAACAAAACAAAGGACTCTACATCACCTTTGTTGACCTCACCAAAGCCTTCGACACCGTGAGCAGGAAAGGGCTTTGGCAAATACTAGAGCGCATCGGATGTCCCCCAAAGTTCCTCAACATGATTATCCAACTGCACGAAAACCAACAAGGTCGGGTCAGATACAGCAATGAGCTCTCTGAACCCTTCTCCATTAACAATGGCGTGAAGCAAGGCTGTGTTCTCGCACCAACCCTCTTTTCAATCTTCTTCAGCATGATGCTGAACCAAGCCATGAAAGACCCCAACAATGAAGACGCTGTTTACATCCGGTACCGCACGGATGGCAGTCTCTTCAATCTGAGGCGCCTGCAAGCTCACACCAAGACACAAGAGAAACTTGTCCGTGAACTACTCTTTGCAGATGATGCCGCTTTAGTTGCCCATTCAGAGCCAGCTCTTCAGCGCTTGACGTCCTGCTTTGCGGAAACTGCCAAAATGTTTGGCCTGGAAGTCAGCCTGAAGAAAACTGAGGTCCTCCATCAGCCAGCTCCCCACCATGACTACCAGCCCCCCCACATCTCCATCGGGCACACAAAACTCAAAACGGTCAACCAGTTTACCTATCTCGGCTGCACCATTTCATCAGATGCAAGGATCGACAATGAGATAGACAACAGACTCGCCAAGGCAAATAGCGCCTTTGGAAGACTACACAAAAGAGTCTGGAAAAACAACCAACTGAAAAACCTCACAAAGATAAGCGTATACAGAGCCGTTGTCATACCCACACTCCTGTTCGGCTCCGAATCATGGGTCCTCTACCGGCACCACCTACGGCTCCTAGAACGCTTCCACCAGCGTTGTCTCCGCTCCATCCTCAACATCCATTGGAGCGCTCACACCCCTAACGTCGAGGTACTCGAGATGGCAGAGGTCGACAGCATCGAGTCCACGCTGCTGAAGATCCAGCTGCGCTGGATGGGTCACGTCTCCAGAATGGAGGACCATCGCCTTCCCAAGATCGTATTATATGGCGAGCTCTCCACTGGCCACCGTGACAGAGGTGCACCAAAGAAAAGGTACAAGGACTGCCTAAAGAAATCTCTTGGTGCCTGCCACATTGACCACCGCCAGTGGGCTGATAACGCCTCAAACCGTGCATCTTGGCGCCTCACAGTTTGGCGGGCAGCAGCCTCCTTTGAAGAAGACCGCAGAGCCCACCTCACTGACAAAAGGCAAAGGAGGAAAAACCCAACACCCAACCCCAACCAACCAATTTTCCCTTGCAACCGCTGCAATCGTGTCTGCCTGTCCCGCATCGGACTGGTCAGCCACAAACGAGCCTGCAGCTGACGTGGACTTTTTACCCCCTCCATAAATCTTCGTCCGCGAAGCCAAGCCAAAGACATGAGATCAGACAAAACGCATCTACAATGGTTTCAACAGGAGGCATGATTAGCATAGTAGTTAGTTCAACGGTTTTACAGCGCCAGCGACCCAGGTTTTAATCTTGTGCTGTCTATAAGAAGTTTGTACCATCTCCCTGTGTCTGCGTGGGATTTCCCTGGTGCTCCAGTTTCCTCCCACCCTCCAAAACCCATGGGGTTCTAGGATATTTGGGTGTAATTGGGTGTCACCGTGTTGTAAATACATTAAAACACCAAGATCCAGTCACGCATCATGCATCAGTGCTTAATTTTTTAACATTTCCTTTAATTGCAAAGAATTTTCATGGCCTCACTCCTCCAAAAAACTCAGACTTTGAGCCTTTCAAGCTCTCTCTGTCTTCCTGATTGTTATTTCTTGATCCTTCCTGAACTTAATCTTGGATGTCTTGCTTTCAGGTGCAAAGGTCCTCAGTTCTACAATCCCCAAACTCAATCTCTCCCTACTGCTTTAAAAAACCCTTTAAAACTAATCAATTCAGCTAAGCATTTGGACACCTGTCCTAATAGCTCCTTATGATGTCAGTATAATATTTTGTCTGATCATGATGTTGCCAAATGACCTGAAGCATTTTGGCACATTAAAATTGCTGTATATTTGCAGTTTCTGCTGTCATTGACCTTTCAGTGAAATGGGTCTTACACAAGATCCAATCAGCAAATACATTAGCATATAATTGAAATGCATTCAGAAAGCAGCTTTAGTGGAAGCAGTCTAATGAATACATTATCTGTTTACACTTATCTACATTAATTTAATTTTGTCACCTCTTCCAGAAACAAAGTCATATGAAAATGTACAGAATATCCAATGTAGTGACACATCATGGGAAAAGAATGAAGTTGTGGTGAGAAACTGTACTGGGATCAAGATTCATCTTTGTTTCTTTGCATGATGAAATCAAAATTCATGCTCCCAACTCTTATCCTGATTTGTGCAGCCAGTTGAGTCCAACTATGATAGTTATTGATATAGTGAGGTCAGCACTTCGGTGCCTCTGCTTCCTCAGGAGTTTATGCGGGTTCAGTATGACATCAAAAACCTTGGCAAACCTCTACAGAGGTGTAGTAGAAAGTGTACTAACTGGCTGCATCATGACACCATTACCTCTGAATGGAAAGCCCTGCAATAGGTAGTGGACACAGCTCAGGGCATCACAGGCAAAACTCTTTCCCCCTTCCCCCATCACTAAAATCTATGCTTCTATCAGAGAGCAACAGTCATCATCAAGTATCTATACCTCCCAGGCTTGCTACTGTCATCAAGAAAGACATATAGTTGCCACAAGACTTACATAACCAGGTTCAGGAATAGGTGCTACCCCTCCTCCGTCAGACTCCTAAATTATAGACTCATATAAGGACACTTACTTTACACATTATTTATTACTGAGTAATTTTTTCTCTGTATTTACACAGCCAGTTTGTTTACATTTCTTTCTTTCTTTGCATTTCTCTCTTTTGCCCACATATTTTTTTTATTAAGAAAAATTTACACTACTGATAAGTAGAAAATCTGCCTGGCCTGCAGGAAAATGAATCTCAGGGTTATATGTGATGTCATTTATGTACTCTGACAATAAACTTGAAACTTGGCTCTGCTCCTTCTCTGTGCCAGATCCCCAAGCCCTCAATACCCTGATTTATATAAAAAAATATATATCTAGGTCCACTTAAAACACTTTTAATGGGCCTTTCTCCACAACTCACAAACAAATGGCAACCAAATCACTCCCTGGAGAAGAGAGTGGGCCCCTTTACTGGAGCAACCACAACTTAGGGTCCCTAGTATAAGCCCATTACAGATCTTCTTCTTTGGCTTGGCTTCGCGGACGAAGATTTATGGAGGGGGTAAAAAGTCCACGTCAGCTGCAGGCTCGTTTGTGGCTGACAAGTCCGATGCGGGACAGGCAGACACGATTGCAGCGGTTGCAAGGGAAAATTGGTTGGTTGGGGTTGGGTGTTGGGTTTTTCCTCCTTTGCCTTTTGTCAGTGAGGTGGGCTCTGCGGTCTTCTTCAAAGGAGGTTGCTGCCCGCCAAACTGTGAGGCGCCAAGATGCACGGTTTGAGGCGTTATCAGCCCACCGGCGGTGGTCAATGTGGCAGGCACCAAGAAATTTCTTTAGGCAGTCCTTGTACCTTTTCTTTGGTGCACCTCTGTCACGGTGGCCAGTGGAGAGCTCGCCATATAACACGATCTTGGGAAGGCGATGGTCCTCCATTCTGGAGACGTGACCCATCCAGCGCAGCTGGACCTTCAGCAGCGTGGACTCGATGCTGTCGACCTCTGCCATCTCGAGTACTTCGACGTTAGGGGTGTAAGCGCTCCAATGGATGTTGAGGATGGAGCGGAGACAACGCTGGTGGAAGCGTTCTAGGAGCCGTAGGTGGTGCCGGTAGAGGACCCATGATTCGGAGCCGAACAGGAGTGTGGGTATGACAACGGCTCTGTATACGCTTATCTTTGTGAGGTTTTTCAGTTGGTTGTTTTTCCAGACTCTTTTGTGTAGTCTTCCAAAGGCGCTATTTGCCTTGGCGAGTCTGTTGTCTATCTCATTGTCGATCCTTGCATCTGATGAAATGGTGCAGCCGAGATAGGTAAACTGGTTGACCGTTTTGAGTTTTGTGTGCCCGATGGAGATGTGGGGGGGCTGGTAGTCATGGTGGGGAGCTGGCTGATGGAGGACCTCAGTTTTCTTCAGGCTGACTTCCAGGCCAAACATTTTGGCAGTTTCCGCAAAGCAGGACGTCAAGTGCTGAAGAGCTGGCTCTGAATGGGCAACTAAAGCGGCATCATCTGCAAAGAGTAGTTCACGGACAAGTTTCTCTTGTGTCTTGGTGTGAGCTTGCAGGCGCCTCAGATTGAAGAGACTGCCATCCGTGCGGTACCGGATGTAAACAGCGTCTTCATTGTTGGGGTCTTTCATGGCTTGGTTCAGCATCATGCTGAAGAAGATTGAAAAGAGGATTGGTGCGAGAACTCAGCCTTGCTTCACGCCATTGTTAATGGAGAAGGGTTCAGAGAGCTCATTGCTGTATCTGACCCGACTTTGTTGGTTTTCGTGCAGTTGGATAATCATGTTGAGGAACTTTGGGGGACATCCGATGCGCTCTAGTATTTGCCAAAGCCCATTACAGATAGAGTGTGCTCATATCTCATCGACCTTCCCACAATTTACTTTTGCCAATTCCCGATTTAATTTACCATGAGTGATGACAGGATCAAGGGGATAAAGGTGCTGCCTCCTTGAAATTTAATGTTACATAAAGAATGCTTCAGTGGAGTCAGATGAGGACTTCAGTGAGGCAACTTACAGATGAGCATGTACAATAAATGGTGCACTGGAAGGTCCATCTGAACACATGCATGTAATGTCAAAATGTGTGGTAGAACCTTGTTCCTGCTTATGTCTGGTGTTGTGTGGAGTCTGCAGCCCATTCTTCTGGCATGTGTAGATCAGTCATCATGCATTAATGAAGCAGATATATTATTTGTACACATTTTTTAATTGTATTTTTATCTATGTATGTGATTATTATGTGCTGTATTAGAAATGTAGTTCACAGACAAGTTGCTCTTGTGTCTTGGTGTGAGCTTGCAGGCGCCTCAGATTGAAGAGACTGCCATCCGTGCGGTACCAGATGTAAACAGCATCTTCATTGTTGAGGTCTTTCATGGCTTGGTTCAGCATCATGCTGAAGAAGATTGAAAAGAGAGTTGGTGCGAGAACGCAGCCTTGCTTCACGCCATTGTTAATGGAGAAGGGTTCAGAGACCTCATTGCTGTATCTGACCCGACCTTGTTGGTTTTCATGCAGTTGGATAACCATGTTGAGGATAACCATGTCCGAGGCGCTCTAGTATTTGCCAAAGCCCTTTCCTGCTCACGGTGTCAAAGGCTTTGGTGAGGTCAACAAAGGTGAAGTAGAGTCCTTTGTTTTGTTCTCTGCACATTCAGAGCCAGCTCTTCAGTGCTTGACATCTTCTTTTGCGGAAACTGCCAAAATGTTTGGCTTGGAAGTCAGCCTGAAGAAAACTGAGGTCCTCCATCAGCCAGCTCCCCACCATGACTACCAGCCCTCCCCCCACATCTACATCGGGCACACAAAACTCAAAATGGTCAACCAGTTTACCTATCTCGGCTGCACCATTTCATCGGATGCAAGGATCGACAACGAGATAGACAACAGACTTGCCAAGGCAAATAGCACCTTTGGAAAACTACACAAAAGAGTCTGGAAAAACAACCAACTGAAAAACCTCACAAAGATTAGCGAATACAGAGCCACTGTCATACCCACACTCCTGTTCGGCTCCGAATCATGGGTCCTCTACCGGCATCACCTACGGCTCCTAGAACGCTTCCACCAGCGTTGTCTCCGCTCCATCCTCAACATTCATTGGAGCGACTTCATCCCTAACATCGAAGTACTCGAGAGGGCAGAGGCCGACAGCATCGAATCCACGCTGCTGAAGATCCAACTGCGCTGGGTAGGTCACGTTTCCAGAATGGAGGACCATCGCCTTCCCAAGATCGTGTTATATGGCGAGCTCTCCACTGGCCACCGAGACAGAGGTGCACCAAAGAAGAGGTACAAGGACTGCCTAAAGAAATCTCTTGATGCATGCCACATTGACCACCGCCAGTGGGCTGATCTCGCCTCAAACCGTGCATCTTGGCGCCTCACAGTTCGGTGGGCAGCAACCTCCTTTGAAGAAGACCGCAGAGCCCACCTCACTGACAAAAGACAAAGGAGGAAAAACCCAACACCCAACCCCAACCAACCAATTTTTCCCTGCATCCGCTGCAACCGTGTCTGCCTGTCCTGCATCAGACTTGTCAGCCACAAACGAGCCTGCAGCTGACGTGGACATTACCCCTCCATAAATCTTCGTCCACGAAGCCAAGCCAAAGAAAGAAAAGAATGCACAGAGCATATACTTAGCAGCATGGGTGGTTAGGAAGGAAGGAAGGGAGAGGAATGACTAACATATTCCTTTGCTTCGTTACATAAAGGTCCACATCATTGGTTGTATACATCTGATGTGGGCGTATGACAAATGCACTACTTTGCTGTACAGTGAATTGTGATGTAGCAGTTGCCCTGCAGTTCAATAAACAATAATGTTGGCTCTTAGAGCTGAGACAAATACAGAGCCTACTTTCAATGAAGGTGACAAGATTGCATCATAATATAGAGATGTAAATATTTCAATCATATTGATCCACGGTCAATTCCACAAAGACTGAAGTGACTGAAACTGAAGGCTTTTATTTGCAAGAGATAGGCAGCATCCCTTTTTTGGTCACTCACACTGACTCAGACTTGAACTGGGGGCAGGCTTGTGGCATGACAGCTTTTATGGAGGAGAAAGGGGAGGAGTCACAAGCCGGCCAATGAGAGCAGGGTCAAACAGAAAAGGTCATGTCATTTACATATAACAAATATGTACAATAGTGGTTTCACCGCATTCGCCCCCTCTTTTAAAAGAAAGTCCCAGGGTGTGTGGTGTGGTCAGGTGACCTTTATAAGTTCAGTCTGTCTGGCGGTCTTCCTTGGCATTGTGACCAGTGAGTCCCCATGTGTGGGTCCATAGTGGTTTCTGATAGTTTCAGCTGATCCATCCCGGTTGACCCAGCGGGGCTTCTTGACTGGGCTAGGGGAATGGGTGTGTGTGTGTGTGTGTGTGTGTGTGTGTGTGTGTGTGTGTGTGTGTGTGTGTGTGTGTGTGTGTGTGTGTGTGTGTGTGTGTGTGTGTGTGTGTGTGTGTGTGTGTGAGCTGTCAGGTTGGCAAGGGTGGTGGGGCTTGGGAAGTTGGGCCCTGGAGAGCTGGGGTGGGGGGGGCATACCTGTCGGCTGGTTGGAGAGATCCAGATGGTCCCGCGTGCGTCAGGTCACAAATAGATACCGTGTCCTCGCGCCTGTCTGGGAATGCCACGTAGGCATACTGTGGGTTCGCGTGGACCGTCTCGACCAGAGGGTCAGTCTTATGTGTCCTTATGTGCCTGCAGAGTAGGACCGACCCGGGGAACATCAGCCAGGTAGGTAAGGTGGTTCCCGATGCCGATCTCCTGGGGAATCTAAACAGTATCTCATGAGATGTTTCATTGGTGGCTGTACACAGGAGGGACTGGATAGTGTGGAGTGCCTCTGGGAGGACCTCTTGCCAGTGCAGGACAGGGAGGCCCTTGAACTTTAAGGCCAGTAGTACTGCCTTCCAGGCTGTGTCATACTCCTGCTCCACTTTTGTGGTTATAGCTGGTGGTCAGCTCGAGGCGATGCCCTTGGACAGCAAATACTGATGTAGCTTGTTGCTCATGAAGAAAGAACCCCTATCACTGTGAATGTAGCAGGGGTATCTGAAAATTGTGAACAGATTGTTCAGATCCTTTATGATGGGAACTGCAGTCGTGACCAGGCAGAGGATGGCAAAGGGGAACTGCGAGTATTCATCAGTGATGTTGATGAAGTACACGTTGTGGTTCATGGAGGGAAGGGGTTTTTTGAAGCCCATGCTTAGATGTTCAAAGGGGTGAGTGGCCTTGATTAGGTGTGACCAGTCAGGCTGATAGAAGCACGTTTGCACTGGCATATTTTGGTCAGTGTCCTGGTGTGCTCGATGGAGTAGGGGAGATTATGGGCCTTGATAAAGTGAAAAAAGCGGGTGATCCCTGGGTGGCAGAGACCATCGTGCAGTGCCTGAAGTTGATCCATCTGGGGCACTGTCGCAAGTTCCCCGAGACAGGTCATCCAGGGCTTGTTGAGCTTTCTGGGCCAGTACAGTATGTCATAATTGTAGGTGGAGAGCTCGATTCTCCACCTCAGGATTTTATAATTTTTGATTTTACCCCGGTGCTGAATTTTAAACATGTAACTGACTGCCCTTTGGCCAGTCAGCAGGGTAAAATGCTTACCAGTGAAATAATGTCTCCAGTCCCGTACCGCTTCAACGATAGCTTGGGCCTCTTTCTTGATGGAGGGGTGCCGGATCTTTCGCCCTGGAGGATACACAAAAAACACTGCGGGCTTGCACCCCTGGTTAAGTGTGGCAGCCAGGGCAAAGCTCTTCACCTGGAATGGGATGTATTCATCCACTGCGTGCTTTGTGGCCTTTGCATTGTCGACATTGATCCGGTCAAATGCCTCGTGGGCTTCTGCTGATGGGGGAAAGCAATGGCCCTGATGAGGAGTCAGGCTTTCTCTGCATAGCTGGGGACCCACTGAGAGTAGTAAGAGAAAATCCACAGGCACCTTGTCAGGACCTTGAGGCAGTGGGGGAATGGAGGTTCTAACAGGGGCACACGTGGTCGGGGTCAGGGCTGATTACTCCATTTCCACAATGCAGCCTATTATAGCCAGGCGATGTGTACTAAGCATGGAAGGGGGCATGCATCCATCCGGATGAACCTGTTATGGTCTGGGAGTAATCGATGGCCATCCAGTGTTTCTCCCCACTCTTCACCACCACTATCTGGCTCTCCAGGGGCTCATACTCTGTTCTATCAGCCCTGTCCCCGGCATTATATCACTGACTTTTAGATGCGAAGGGGATCTGGAGCATGGAGAGACTGCATGTTGGATGCAGTGATTGGGTTTGGAGATGCTGGTTGGCCACATGATGAGGGGAGGTGGTGGGTGCAGGGAGTTTAAAAACTACTCATTACACACCATGAGAGGAGGGTGGAGCCTGTCATACTCCATGTTGACGCTCTTCATGTTGCACTGAAAGTCTAATCCCAGTAGGATGAGTGCAGAGTTGTGGCAGTTTGAGGAGTTTAAAGTCACGATAGTGCAACTGCCACAAATCTTTGCCGAGTGGGATTTTGATGCCAAGGAGACATTTTGCTTCACGGGCTTCACTCCAAGGGAGTAGTGTTTTTCAGTGTCTGGGTGAATGAAGCTTTCAGTGTTTCCACCTGAATGTGCATCATGGCCCTAGAGAGTTGATGGGGTCTGTTCTGATTTAGGGTTACTGATACCAGTGTTAGCTCATCATCTGAGGAGTTCTGTTGAATGCCGGTGGTCTGGTAAGATGGCGTCCGAGATGACGGCCCCCATGGTGTACACATGATTCTGTTGTGGTTTGCCAGAGGAGAAAAAAGAGAGGGTGGAATTGATGTCAGTGCAGTTGGCAATCTCAATGGTGCAGCTGTCCCAGATCCATGGAAGTGACGGCGGATGTGACAGCATCGAAGGTGGCTTCCCCTGCTTGCATGCGGCGCTGCTAGAAACTCGGGGTTTGTTTGGACTTTGTGGAGTGTCCTTTTTTCCTGCAGTTGGAGCAGACGGTGTCCCTGGCATGGCAGCATTTCCTTGGGTCCTTAGCCTGCCTGCAGAAGTAGCATGTTAGGTGGTCAGTAATGACAGTGGAGGTCAGCTCAGGATGGGAGGGGGCTTGCGATCCCATCTCCCAAGATGGCAGCCCTCGTGTTCCCCTCATGTTCCCCACGAAGGGGCCGCATGTTTGCTGGAGAATTATTCAGCATTGTGGATGTCTATTTCTTGAATGTTCGTCAGTTCGATGGTCTAAGGTAGGCTCAGTTGTCTCCGTTCGAGTAGCCTCTGACTCACAGAGTTGCAATGGATGCCTGTTAAACAGGCATCTCTGATCAGCAGTTGAGTGTGGTGTTCTTTACTCACAGCCTGGCAGTTGCAGTCCTTTGCAAGCTCCTGCAGAGCCCTGACAAAGCCATTGAATGTTTCCCCGGGTCGCTGCTGTGTAAGTGGAGTACGTGCGTGCATAGACCTTGTTTACTTGGACTTTATACTGGTTCCTTCAGGATGTCCATTGCAGCTCTGTATGTTTGGCAGTCCCAGACCAACCAGTAGACTCGGTGGCCAATGTACGAGAATAGCAGGTGGCTTTGTTGTTCTGGATAGCTGCTATGGAGGCTGTGAGGAATTTCTCGAAACAGCGGCGCCAGAGCATGAACTTGTCAGCTACCTTAGGTTCTCTTGGGTTGATTTCTAAGTGATCCAACTTTATGTACTTGTCCATGTTCTGAAAAAAAATTCTTGGAACTAAAATTGATGCACAATCAATTGCACAAAGACTCAAGTCATTGAAACTAAAGGCTCTTATTTCTAAGACATGGACAGCATCCCTGTCCTGGTCGCTCACACTGTCCTGGACTTGAACTGGAGGCAGGCTTGTGGCTTGACAGCGTTTATGGGGAGAAAGTGTAGGAGTCACGAGCCGGCCGGTGAGAGCAGGGTCAACCAGGAAAAGTCATGTAATTTACCTCTAACGAATATGTACAATAGTGGCTTCACCACACATATTTAGTCTGCATCTCACAAAAAATAACCTTCATTTTTTGCTCTAGCTCTTGCAAGGCCTAATAGCATAACTTGCAATGTTAATCTTTACAAGGGATGAGACAGTTTTATTTATCAGCATGTAAACTCAGACATGGTGTGATGTAGGTGTTGATGTAGGTGGAAACCAGTTAATGATCTGAGACATAAGCATATTTTGTAGATTTTTTGAGGAGACAGCTGTAATGACAGCAAACACATTGATGTCAAGGTTCGTCCAACATAAATCATCTGATTGTGATGAATACCACACACACAAAGCCTGGCCTGAAATTTGCAATAAAATTAATATATGCGAGAGCACATGCAGTCAATTCTGGGAATAGAGACAGAAGATAATTTAGATGCTCACCAGATAAATCTGCATCCCAAAAATAAGGATTGCTCAACCTTTTGTTTAGGTTCTTCTCGTAACTGAATTAGTTAGCTAGGAGCTTTAACCCTTTTCTAATTTTTAACATGCTGATTCATCTGAAGGGAAGATTTCCTTTCCATGCTTTGTGGAACAAATTTATAATTTGTCAGATGGATAATCCAGAGGGAATCTATGCCATATAATTTATTCCATTTTTTTAATGTGGTGTTTTAGATTCTTAGCTTTTGCAATAGTTTTACTTCATGGAGTAACATTGTTCCTTTCTGATTTTTTTTTTCTGTTCTTTCACATCCAATGACAATCTTCAATTGTTGTAAGTACTCCTTCTTAACCATCCCCATGGAGCTATCTCAACTACCTGGTCTACCTTTAATAGGAGATTGCTTGAAGCCAGGTCGGAGGAAAGAGAGGAAATTCAACTGTTCAGGAAAAAAAAAGCCTTAGATAAGTTGATAGCACGGTGCATTTGTGGATGTTAATTCAAAACTTTGAAGATGATGAACTATTTGTAATCTTAGAAGGAGGATGTTTAGCCCACCAGGTCCAATATAATCAAAGGAGAGCCACTCAGACTGATCACATGTAGCTTCGAAGGTCATGATACCTAAAGAATGTAACATGTAGCCTTTTAATAGGATGGGGTTTTGGCCTGCATTAACCTTTTAGGCAATGAGGTTCAGATGTGCGCCACTCCCTGTATGAAATAATTTAAAAAATTCTTCTCTCTTTATTTTGACCTTACCGAGTGGGTGAATTCATTTCTCAGGGAAAATAAGGCCTTGCTATAGATTCTGATAATTTTCCATCTGTTTCTCTTGCTTCCAAAGGAGGGAAAAAAAGCAGTCTCATTAATAACTAACATAACTACCATTCTCCAGGTTGTGAAGTCTTTGTGTCCACAAAGAGCTCTGTGATTATGGATCATATTAATATGTATGTAGTAGAACACAGGAGAGTGCAGCACACAAACAGGTCCTTGGCCCATGTGTCTATGCTGATATGATGCCCACATCAAACTAAATCTGTGCTGCTAGCTGCAATCCCTCTATCCCCTTCATATTCACGTGTCTATCTTGTGAAATTAGTTGCAGTGATTAACATCAGACAGGACTTTTGAGGCTTCTATTTTCCTGAAGATCATCCCGCAGGATTTTTTATACCCATATCAAAGAAACTTCAGATATACTGAGAGAGAAAAATAATTACCTTCTTCTCTGGCAGTTTTATTTAATCTTCAGAGATACTGCATGGTAACAGGGCCATGCAGCACTAGATCCCTTGTAGCCTGATATACCCATGTGACAAATCAACCTGCTAACCTGTACATCTTTTGAATGTAGGAGGAAATCAGAGCACCTGGTGTAAACCCATGCAGACACACTCTTTGCAGACTATGATGGAATATTAATTAGTACCAATAAGCTTGGAAACAGATGATTAGGATCAGGAACAAGCCATGTGACCACTAAAACCTACTTCACATTTAATAAGGTTATGGTTGGTCTGATTGCAGTCTCAACTACATATTCCTTTTAACTCTTGGTAATCTTTAGTCCTCTGCTCATTAAAAAAATCTATCTACCACTGCCTTAGAAATATTCAGACACTATTTGAGGAAGAATTCCAAAGAATCTTGATACTGTGAGGGAGAGTGAGAAAAAAAATCACCTCGTCTCTTTCTGTGACCCCCCCACCAAGTTAAGTTGCTTCTACTTGAAGAAGCATTTGTCACATTTGTGGCCCGAAATGTGAAGTTAATAAAACATTAAACACAAGTTTATCAGGTAAACTTCTCCGTTGTCTTTATTTTCCAGTATTCACCGGTATCTAGAAATAGGCCACGACTGTCGGCATAGGATTCAAATTCTTCCAGCCATGCCTTCCACTTCACACTTACAGTGCTTGCATCACCCGTTGGGTCAAAATGAGCAATTCCACTATGTGTTGGAAAGTCACTGTCTGCACCAGCCATGAGGAAATATTCCAGCCCCAAAAGTACTGAGTCACAGAGAAAATTCTTATCACCTTGAAGTTGTCTGTAAACGTCTGTAATCTTGTTTAGTCTTTAATTTTCTTCAAGCTTCTTTCATCCTCGTCGCCAATGTCACATTTTTGGCCCGAAATGTGAAGTTAATAAAACATTAAACACAAGTTTATCAGGTAAACTTCTCCGTTGTCTTTATTTTCCAGTTTCCCTTTGTTCTCCTGCTTGTGTTCTTATCTCTCTCATACCACGTGACTTCCGGTACATCTCATACATATTCATTATCATGACAGCATTCTCTCTGCATTCACCCTCTCACTGTTATCTCACACCACCATGTTCAGGAACAGCTGCTATTCCTCCACTAGCAGACTCCTCAATGACAAACTCAGAGACTAATTTAAAGACTTGTGAACTTTATTGATTTTCCTTTTGTTCTCTCCGTATTGCAGTCAATTTGTTTATATTTGTTATCTGTTCACAGTTCTTTTAATTTGTTTACATGTTTATGCTGTGTTTTTTTTCTTTGGCTTGGCTTCGCGGACGAAGATTTATGGAGGGGGTAAAAAGTCCACGTCAGCTGCAGGCTCGTTTGTGGCTGACAAGTCCGATGCGGGACAGGCAGACACGGTTGCAGCGGTTGCAGGGGAAAATTGGTTGGTTGGGGTTGGGTGTTGGGTTTTTCCTCCTTTGCCTTTTGTCAGTGAGGTGGGCTCTGCGGTCTTCTTCAAAGGAGGTTGCTGCCCGCCAAACTGTGAGGCGACAAGATGCACGGTTTGAGGCGTTATCAGCCCACTGGCGGTAGTCAATGTGGCAGGCACCAAGAGATTTCTTTAGGCAGTCCTTGCACCTCTGTCACGGTGGCCAGTGGAGAGCTCGCCATATAACACGATCTTGGGAAGGCGATGGTCCTCCATTCTGGAGACGTGACCCATCCAGCGCAGCTGGATCTTCAGCAGCGTGGACTCGATGCTGTCGACCTCTGCCATCTCGAGTACTTCGACGTTAGGGATGAAAGCGCTCCAATGGATGTTGAGGATGGAGCGGAGACAACGCTGGTGGAAGCGTTCTAGGAGCCATAGGTGATGCCGGTAGAGGACCCATGATTCGGAGCCGAACAGGAGTGTGGGTATGACAACGGCTCTGTATACGCTTATCTTTGTGAGGTTTTTCAGTTGGTTGTTTTTCCAGACTCTTTTGTGTAGTCTTCCAAAGGCGCTATTTGCCTTGGCGAGTCTGTTGTCTATCTCGTTGTCGATCCTTGCATCTGATGAAATGGTGCAGCCGAGATAGGTAAACTGGTTGACCGTTTAGAGTTTTGTGTGCCCGATGGAGATGTGGGGGGGCTGGTAGTCATGGTGGGGAGCTGGCTGATGGGGGATGCTGTGTACAGTTTACTTTTTGCACCAATAGGTAATTCTGCTGCGCCTGCAGGAAAAAGGATTCTCATGATTGTATGTGATGTCATGTTTGTAGTCTGACAATAAATCTAATATCTGTTATGCACATTCTGGGTGCAGATTTTGTAAAGAACTTTTTTTCCTCTTGTTTTAAATCACCCTGAGCTTTAGTAATAATGTCTCTAAGCAAACTCAAGGAATTAGAGTTACAGTTCAATGTTTCAAAGCTACATTTTATAAATAGAGTGTCATTGATCAAGCACTGGAAAGAAACTTTTTTTTCACTTGATAATGACCGTGTCTCCCCAGCCCTCCCATTAACAGAAACAAATACCTCCTGGGGTGGGGGCTTCAGGAGCTTTTATTTATAATCACAAATTAGCTAACTTTTAGTCCCAACTCCTCCTGGCTATTGTTAGAGGGATCCAACACAGGCACTTTATTGATTAAAAAAAATTTCTCTTTGTATTGCACAGTCAGTTTGTTTACATTCATTATCTGTTTACAGTTTTTCTATTTGTTTGCATGTTCACACTGTGTACAGTTTATTTTTGGACAACCAATTAGTGGTAATTCTGCCGCACCTGCAGGGAATAGGAATCTCAGGGTTGTCTGTCAAATAAATCTGAAATCTGTTCCCAGTCCAGCTTGTCTAATGTTTTTAAACAGGAAAGTCTGCAGACGTTGTGATTGTAGTGCAATACACAAATGTGCTGGAGAAACTCAGCAGGTCACACAGCATCTGTAGCAAGCAAAGAGTAACCAACAGTTTAGGCTTGAGCCCCTCTTCAAGGTATGAGAAAAAAGTAGGCAGTAGCCTGAATAAAAAAGGTATGGGGGAAGAGGAGAGGAGGGAGGAAGGGGGTGCCGTAACAGATCTCCCATTTCAATTCTACACACCAATGCCACACCATTATGTTTATCCATAGTCTCATGCTCTGCCAGACCGAGGCTGCCCGCTAATTGGAGGAATAAAAGTTGTTAGGAAAAATGAGGACTCTCCGGCCAGAAGGCTCTCCAGATTCCATTAAACCCCTTCCCCAAGTCTTTGCCTTTCTGGTATCCTTTCCTCCAGCTCCCCACTCCCTTCCCTTTGCTCTCTATTCAGAGAACTACCTCCTTCCATTTCACTTCTCAGTCTTTTTCTATCTACCTTCCCAGCTATACCTACCTATCACCACATTTTTTTAAACTTTATTTAAAATTTTATGACATGAATAAAATAAAAATTACATTTAAAGAAATAATAAAAAATAAGATAATAAAAATTAGAATACTACATCATTAAACTACACAAATTAACCCCCCCCAATAATTATAACACAACATTAATCATCAAATTTAAAATTAGTCCAACCCTCCCCCCCCAAAATAAAGAATGAAGAAATAATTAGCAATATTGTAAATAAAATAGAAAAAACCCCACTTACAAAAAAAGGATAAAACTTATCAACAAAAAAAAATATCAATACTAAAATAATACCCTTAAACATATATTTAAATCAAACATAATACATGTATTTAACAAATGAAATCCACTTTAAAATAAGTTCAAATATTAAAATAATATATCAACCACATATCTGTTATTCAAAAAAATCATAATTAATAATACATAAATACAGAATTTCCATTAATACCAAGTTTCCTTTATAATTCATCGAGAGAACAAAAACATCCCTTAGAAAAACAATCAGATAAACTTTTTATTCCCTTCCCCTCCCCTTATATAAAAAAAGAAAAAAAATTTAAAAAGTTCAAACTCTTATAAAATTCTCTATATCCTTCATTTATAACATCTTCAAAATTCTCTATCGAAATTAACTTAATTTTATTAAACTCTTCTCCCTCAATGTATTTGTACTTAATTTTCTTCTTATCACCTTTCCCCTCATCTTCCTCTTCATCTAATTCAACATCCTCAATTTTTGACTTATTATCTTCTGTGACATCATCCTCTTAAAAAAGAAAAAAGAGAAAACCCCCCCCAAAAAAGAGAAAAAAAAGGAGAGAAAAAACCTCCTAATTCCGTCTCAATTACAATCAGAAAACAAAAAGAGTTTAAAAAATTATTTATTTAAAAAAAAATAATAATAAAAAAACCTTCACTTCTTAACCCAAAAATTAAAAAGAAAAAAAAACAGGTCGGAGGTCACAACTACCTCCTCCTGTTTAAACCGCCCAAAGCGGTAACTCCCCCAAAATATTGGGTGTGAGATAACTCACAGGTAGCTGATGACTTCTGGAAACTAGTGCCCACCCAGTTCTCTCTCCCAACTCCCATTTCATTAAACTATCATCATTATTTAAACTATTTAAACTCTTCTCAAAAAAAAGATAAAAGATTTATTTTTTTAAATCAACGTTACCACTTCGGTCACCATTGCTTCCATTTCTTTTAAAAAACTGGATCCCACCTTGCATCTCTACTCTCTTTGGAGACCTTGAAGGACTACATCGTTCCTGAAACTGCATGATTGGTAGAGACTGAGCAAAGTCCATAACCTCTTTAGGATTGTCAAAGAACTTTGGCTAATTTCCATCCTAAAAAAATCTTCAGTACTGCAGAATACCTTAATGTTCCCTTATGTCTTTTTTTCCACAACCGTTCTTTCACAGAATTAAATTCGCGTCGTTGAAACATAATTTCTTGACTCAAATCTTGATAGAAGAAAACAGGATTATTCTGAACCATCAAAGGAGATCTATTTTGTTGGGCATTTCTAATAGCCGTATGTAAAATTGTCTCTCTGTCACAATAATTTAAACAACGGATCAAAACAGATCTTGGATTCTGTCCTGAAAAAGATTTTCTTCTTAAAACTCTATAAGCACGTTCCAGTATTAAACCTTCAGGGAATTTATCCTGTCCTAACACTCGTGGAATCCATTCAGTAAAAAATTTTCTTGGATCTGGTCCTTCTATTTTTTCTGGCAAACCAACAATTTTCACATTGTTCCGTCTAGATTGATTCTCCAAATAATCAACCTTTTTTGCTAAATTTTTATTTTGGATCTGCAATGTTTCAATTATTCTATTTTCATCTTGCAGTTGATCCTGTGCATCGACTAAACCTTGATCACACATTTCAAATCTTTCAATGGTTTCAAGCTTAAAAGCTCCATTAATGACTTCCGCCATCGCATTAATCTTGGAAATAAACAGGATCACAAAATTAGCTAAGTGACTCGATACAGAATATATCTTATCTTCAAGATCCTTAACAGACATTTCAACAGAAGTAGATTCAGGCATAATGGGGTCTTGCTGTTCCTTAGAGACTATGGGATCTTCTGTCCCTTCCCTTAATTTAGTATCTTTTCTAGCAGTTTGACTTCGTATAAAAATCCCTCTCAAAGTCCCCCCAGCAATACCAGGAGACTGAAGATCAGGGTTATCTTTAAGCCAAATCTCTTTAATCATCTTCACTGAATCGATGTCTGGAAAAACCGTTGTAATTGAAGATGCATTTTGCAGCGCCACCACTATAGCAGTCGAATGACAACTCTTTAACTCTCCAGCTGGTGGCGGCCCAGCTGATTCAACTGTCAAAGCCTCAGCAGCAACACCTGCAGTGGCCACCGTGCGAAACACTGGCACCCGTCCAGCCCCTTGTTCTGAAAGCTGTTGAGTGCCACCTTCAGAGAGCCTCACCGGCTTAAAACGAAGCTTCAATGCCGAACTCTGCACGTCCTCCTCTGGATCCATTCTACGTTGAGTCCTGGCTTCTTGTAAGCAAGTAGGCTCAGACAATTTCGGAAAATGTAGTTTTTTAACAGTCTGTTGATATTTTCTTTTACCTCATTTTTTGCATATAAACCATTAGGCACTAATCCAACACCTCTTATTATTTATAAACTTTTAAAATAACTTTAACGGGCACTTAAAGACAAAACAATAAATCAGAGTCAGGAGAGGTCTGAAAGGCACGTCTGTTCCCTACGCCATCTTGCCACGCCCCCTACCTATGACCACTGCCCTGCCCATCTCTCTCTGTTCCCCCCCCACCCCCCACCGCCCCACACCCCCTGCTGGCTGCTTTTGGCTCATACCCTAAAGAAGGGCTCAACCCCAATGCTTTTGTTATACCCTATTGCTTCCTTTAGATGATGCTGAGTATCACCAGATGGCTGTCTAATCCTGCCTCATAAGCCAACTCACCCATTGCATCACAGTGAGCCTTTTCAGTGTTAATATCCCTCCTTAAGTAAGGAAACTAATACATTACATGGTAGTCTGGATGTGCTCTTACCGGTGCCCTATATGTAACTGAAGTATAACCTCTCTCTGAACCCTTCTCCATTAACAATGGCGTGAAGCAAGGCTGTGTTCTCGCACCAACCCTCTTTTCAATCTTCTTCAGCATGATGCTGAACCAAGCCATGAAAGACCCCAACAATGAAGACGCTGTTTACATCCGGTACCGCACGGATGGCAGTCTCTTCAATCTGAGGCGCCTGCAAGCTCACACCAAGACACAAGAGAAACTTGTCCGTGAACTACTCTTTGCAGACGATGCTGCTTTAGTTGCCCATTCAGAGCCAGCTCTTCAGCGCTTGACGTCCTGCTTTGCGGAAACTGCTAAAATGTTTGGCCTGGAAGTCAGCCTGAAGAAAACTGAGGTCCTCCATCAGCCAGCTCCCCAGCATGACTACCAGCCACCCTACATCTCTATCGGGCACACAAAACTCAAAACGGTCAACCAGTTTACCTATCTCGGCTGCACCATTTCATCAGATGCAAGGATCGACAATGAGATAGACAACAGACTCGCCAAGGCAAATAGCGCCTTTGGAAGACTACACAAAAGAGTCTGGAAAAACAACCAACTGAAAAACCTCACAAAGATAAGCGTATACAGAGCCGTTGTCATACCCACACTCCTGTTCAGCTCCGAATCATGGGTCCTCTACCGGCACCACCTATGGCTCCTAGAACGTTTCCACCAGCGTTGTCTCCGCTCCATCCTCAACATCCATTGGAGCGCTTTCATCCCTAACGTCGAAGTACTCGAGATGGCAGAGGTCGACAGCATCGAGTCCACGCTGCTGAAGATCCAGCTGCGCTGGATGGGTCACGTCTCCAGAATGGAGGACCATCGCCTTCCCAAGATCGTGTTATATGGCGAGCTCTCCACTGGCCACCGTGACAGAGGTGCACCAAAGAAGAGGTACAAGGACTGCCTAAAGAAATCTCTTGGTGCCTGCCACATTGACCACCGCCAGTGGGCTGATAACGCCTCAAACCGTGCATCTTGGCGCCTCACAGTTTGGCGGGCAGCAACCTCCTTTGAAGAAGACCGCAGAGCCCACCTCACTGACAAAAGGCAAAGGAGGAAAAACCCAACTCCCAACCCCAACCAACCAATTTTCCCCTGCAACCACTGCAACCGTGTCTGCCTGTCCCGCATCGGACTTGTCAGCCACAAATGAGCCTGCAGCTGACGTGGACTTTTTACCCCCTCCATAAATCTTCGTCCGCCAAGCCAAGCCAAAGATAACCTCTCTACTTTTTGATAAAGCTTTCCTAGTAATAAACAGTATTGTTAGAACCATAGAACATTATACCACAGAAAACAAGCCCTTTGGCAAGTCTAATCTGTGCCAAACTCCCTGCATCCAGTCCATAGCCCTTCTAACATTCCCCACCCAAGTACCTGACCAAATTCTTCTTAAATGTTAATATTGAGCCTGCACTTACCACTTCAGCTGGCTGCTTGTTCCACATTGCCACTTCTCTATAAAGAAGTTCCCCCTAAATTTTTCCTCTTTCATCCTTAACCCATGTCCTCTGGTTTATATCTCATGTAACTTCAATGGAAAAAGTCTCCTTGTATTTACTCTACCCATACCCCTCATAATTTTGTATGCCTCTTTCAAACCTCCCCTCATTCTTCTAACCTGTCCTAACCTGTTTAACCTTTCCCTGTAACTCAGTTCCTGAAAATCCAGCCACATCCTAATAAATCTTCTTTGCACTCTTTCTATCTTATTGATGTCTTCCCTGTACTTAGGTGGCCAAAACTGCATACAATACTCTAAATTTGGCTTCTCCAACGTCTTATACAACTTTACTATAACATCCCAACTCCTATACTAAAGACTTTGATTTATGAAGGTCGATATGCCAAAAAGCTCTCTTTACAAACCTGTTTACCTGTGACACCACTTTCAGGGAATTATGTATCTGTATTCCCAAGTTCCTGTGTTCTACCACATCCCTCAGTGCCCTACCATTTATCATGCATATCCTAATTTGGTTTGTCCTTCCAAAATGCAACACCTCACACTTGTCTGCATTAAATTCCATCTGCCATTTTTCAGTCAATTTTTCCAGCTGGTTCAGATCTCTCTGCAAGCTTTGAAAGCCTTCCTTGCTGCCACAATACTTCCAGTCTTAGAGCTGTCTGCAAACTTGCTGATCCAATTTACCACATTATCATTCAGACCATTGATATAGATGACAAACAACAATGGTGCCAGAACTAATCCCTGAAGCACACCATTTCAATCAGGCCTTCAGTCTGGGAGCTTTCCTGACTAATATTCCATGTGGGATTTTGTCAAAGGCCTTTTTAAAGTCCATATCGACAACATCCACAGGCTTTTCTTCATCAACGTGCCTGCTATCCTCCTCCAAAAACTATACAATTTGATAAACATGACCTACCACACAAAAAAATCCATGCTGTCTACCCTTAATCAGCTCTAGGCTGTCAAAATACCTATATATCCAATCTCTCAGAACACCCTCCAGTTATTTACCTACTATTGACATGAGGTTCACAGACCTATAATATCCTGGATTACTTTTGGAACCTTTTTTGGGATCTTTCCCAATTAGTTCCTATACCTGCATGCTTGCCTTCCATGAACTATGTACCAGTATATTTCCATCCCTTAAGCATCCCATACACCTCCAATCTCTCACCCTTTAAACAGCATTTATCTTTTGTTTTAACTTTTTATGCCACTATCACATTATCTTATATCATTCTTTATTTATCCAAATCTTTTCCCACCCATTTAATCTATTTATATCTCTTTGAAGCCTCCTTGTATCCTTTTGCAACTTACTTATCTCCCTGTTATGTGCTGGAAAGTGTGCTAAAATCATGTTGTGCTATTTATCTCTGACCTGTTGCAGGTTGCATGATAATCATTGTGTAATGAGTCCAATAATACAAAGGCCTTGACTAATGTTCTGGAGTCTTCAATTCCTATTATAGCAGTGGACAATTTAAATTCAGTTAATTAAATACATGTGGAATAAAAAAAATACTGTTAATGACAACAAATATATGACTAATTAAAAATGTATCTAATTTACCAATGTTCCTCGTGTGCTAATGTCCTTCAATTGTGGTTCTGGGTGTCTTTCTCATATGAGGTTAGAGGCCATTTTTCATGAATTACAAAGAGGAAGAGGTTGCTAACAAGGTCACTGTCAGGAATGAAGCTTAATGAACCATCGCTTTAAAAAAAATGAACAAATCCCAGCAATTAGCTTTGCATATTTCTCTATGCTATACATCTCCATAGCACACCAGACAATAATCTCCATCAATCACGACTAAGCCAAGTCCAAACTTGCCATCTTATACTTCCCAGACACTCAACTAAATAAAATAAAAAACAGGCTTCTCGTGGAAGAAGAATTCATACAGTCAGCAGTAACAGGTTGGAAGCAGTTCATAATTCCAATTTTCTCATGGACCATTGCTGGTCGCTACTAGATGATTTACCACAGAGGCAGCAGGAAGATCACTTGGTGTCACCGTGGGCTCACATCTAATTGATCTTCTCATATGCTGCTTTTCCACATCTCAGTCTCTTCTGAGTTATAAGATACTTTCTTTCCACCTCACCATTGTCTTCCTCATAATCAAGAAATCCTAGAAAAAAAGCTGGCTAAAGGTGCACGTTTGCTGTCTTGGGTCGAGATCCCATTTTCAGGTTATTGATCTAAAGCAACACAAACAAAGTTGGAGGAACTCACTGGATCAGGCAGCATGTGTGGAGGGCAAAGGATAGCCAACTTTTCAGGTTGAAACCCTGCATTAGGAATAGCAAAATCCATCAGAAGCCTGAATACAGAGGTGGGCGAGCACCAGCCCAATACAGGTGGGAGGGGGGAGAAAAGGGTAAAAAAAAAGTGGTTAGGGTTGAGGATGATGAGCACTGATAGCAGGAAGGAAGGGAAGGCAGTGATGGGCAGGTAGAGAGGAGAAAGAGAATGAAAAGAGGAATGGAGCCAGGGAGATGAGGGGAAGCAAAGGAGGGGGTGGGGTGGGAAGATTTACCTTTTATTGAACTGAAGCCTCCACTTTCACCTTTTGCCTCCAAAGATGCTGCTTGACCTGCTGAGTTTTTCCGCTATATTATTTTGTTGTTCTGGATTCCAGCACCTGCTATCTTTTTTGTCTTTATACAAGAAATTTCTTTCATTACTAAGCAATAATTAACACCAAGAAGAAGACGCTTCTTCACCATCTGATACTTGTGGACACCAGCTCAGATCCGAGCAGCCAAGGCAGAATGTGCTATCCCATCAAAAAGGGTGTTGAAGCCCATGAGTGAATGTGGGGCTATGCATCTAAACACAGGATCATGTCTGGAGGAGGTAAGCCTGAAGCAGGGACATTGACTATGTCTTAGAGATTTAAAAGGAAGTGATTGGAAGGTTAAAACGCTGCTGAATTTTCAAAGGAATGAATGGTAAGGGTAATATTGGCCAGAAATGGGGCGATGGTCTGATTCGGTGAAATGCACTTTCAGAAGCTATGGAGATCATCCAGGGAACTTATTTTTGGAAACCAGGGGTATGTAGTGTTGAGGTTTGGGTGCCAAGAGCTGCGAATGTGTAGTATTCACTGTGGAGCTGCAAATAAAATCAATAACGTGACAAACTGTCTCCAAAAATCCTTGATAATGGGGCAGGGCTGGCACCAAGGGGGCATTCACAGGCCATACCCCACAAATGAATTATCGTGCCCCCCCCCAACCACAGGCCAAGCCTTTGGTGCAAAACTATTAAAATTAATTTATATTTATCATATTAAAAGTAGCCTCTTTGCTGAATGAAATGGAATAAAAACAAAAATAAGAAAATAAAATTACCATCCTGCGTGATGTCAGAAAAGAAGTTACGTTGGTAATGCATGGAATGTGCACGCACACGTGACGTTATAACGGAAGTTGTTTTGGGAATACGAGCAGTATGCACATCACATTTAAACCTGAATAAAGTGTGTTTACCATTTCTCTGTTGTGAGTCGATTATTAAAGACATATACACGACAGAAATGGATATAATGAATTGAATGTAACAATGTACAGGGATGGAAATTTATAGATACAAAACTTGGAACCTTTTTCCTTTTGTATTTCATTTATTGTGAATAAAGTTTATGTTTTTTTGGTTGAAGTTGAACATTCATCTTATTTATAACATTGAGAAGATGATAAATACATCTGAAGCACAAAATGGTTGCTTTCGAAAATAGCTTTATTCCCATGGATGCCAGCTACAACACTCACTTGCAGGAGTACGGTTTGAACCCAAAGGCTTTAAGCTGCAGGTCCAAGTGCAGAAACTAGTGAAGACATCCAGCACTAGCATCAATAGGGGTTGTGGACTGCGCCGAGTGATGCCATCAGAGGGGGTATCACCAAAATGAATCATGTGCTTTTGTCTCCATGCTTGTTTGGCTGAAATGCCAGAAGGAGGGGGAACTGTGATGGCGTGGCAGATGGTGAAGGTCTATAGCAGGTAAGGCAACTCTCCCCCCCACCGCTGAATGAGTTCTCAAATGGCAGCTTCTGCCCCCCACCACCCCACAGTTACCCCAATGTCCCTGATTAGATCTCTTCTGATGCAAACCCTGTAATGGGGCCTCCTGTAATGGATGACCATTCTCCCCATCCTCCTCGTTTTTTGAGCACGTTGCACACAGGGGGTTGGATGAAATGCAGGAACACTCATGCAATGGAGGGTTATGGAGCTGAATTTCAAACCCAGCCAGACCTATTCCAAGAGCAGTCATTTTCATGGAATCAGATAAAGCTCAAGACTAATCAGTTCCTCAGCAGATGATAGCTTGGAAAGGAGCCAGAGAGGTTACATTTATTAACCTTAATGACAAATGAGCAATGATCCTGTTCTACAATGGCTTCCAGTCTGCCACAAGCTTTACCATTTTCTGCAAGATGAGTGGCTGTCCCACAGATTTTAGGTTTCAGATACGCAGAGGCATCGATAGAAACGCTCAAACCATTTTGAATTTATTTCTCAAAAACAATACCATAGATGGTTACACTCGTGACTTGCAAGCCTTAACGTATGATTTACATCTGTATTAAAGAAAGCATTCAGATACTGGTATGCAAGAATGTTGATCCGCTGTTTACCAATCTGACAGTTAATTCCACAAATTATATACAGAGGCCTGTGAAGGTGGATAAGAGTTACACTGACGATCCTTTGGCACTGATATTCTGATAATGGGCAGTAAATCTGGTGAGATAAAGACTCTGCTTCTTATTGAATTATTCCAAGAATGCTTACAGTTACATGGGACATTTTCCCCACACGTTCCAGATCATTGAATCTATGAATATGAAAGTGATAAAGGTAATTTCTTATCCTCCATGTCTGCATTCCTTGACACCTTTGTCCTCACTACCCTCCTCCATCCTCTTCCCCTTGCCTGACTGAATGAGGTTACATTTGTCCTCTTCCATTCCAACCTTTCCAGTCACAGAGAAGCAGGAGTTTCCTCTCTTTCAATATTTGTATTAGTTTCATCATATAAATATTACATAGGTACATGAGAATAAAATAGTGTGATAGAACAGATCTATCACCAATGTATATAGTGTATATAGTTACTGTATCTAGACTGTGCTTACAGCGATTGGCTGAGAGCTAAGCCACGCCATTTATCTGGGCCTTAAAGGGTTGTGTCCCTAGCCAGGTTGGATCATTCTGGACTGGTCGGCCACCTGTGAAGAGCTCCTGTCTTTTGCTAATAAAAGCCTTGGTTTGGATCAACAAGTCTTTGATTCTTTCGACGAGCTCTACAATTTTACTAGCAAAAAGAATTTTTTTTGAAAGGGATGGAGCATTTAACTCGGCCAGAAAAACCTGATATCGACCCACAGTCAGCTACAGCCTTCAAAGCCTTTAAGTTCTGGCTGCTGAACTTTGAAAACTTCCTGAGATTCATTCGGGTGGAGGAGGATAACCAGCGTCTAACAGCATTGCTGTCTATGGTGTCCTTGAGAGTCTACGAGAACATCCAGGATGAGACCACTTATACTGCAGCCATAAAGGTACTGAAAGAACTGTATAATCAATCGGTGAACAGAGTTCATGCCCGGCTCGTGCCTGCTTCGAGGAAGCAACAGCCCGGCGAGTCCAGCAGGGCATATTTACAAGTATTAAAGGCGTTAGGCAAGGACTGTAACTGTGTGGACAAAACTGCTGCCGAGATCACAAACGATCTCGTCCGAGATGCCTATGTGGCCGGGCTCCGATCGAACGAAATGAGGCTGCGCTTGCTCGAGCAAGGGGTAGAAAAACTAGAGGACGTGGCCCGGATTGCAATCACAATGGAGGATGCAGCCTTAAAGGCCACCAAGTTCTCTAGGGACTGGACCCCTTGTTCTGATATGAGTAGAGTGCCCTTCTACCCTACCACCCCCCGAGATACTGACGGCCTGTCGGCTGCTGCTACACTGCCCCGTGTGAACCCAAAATGTTATTTCTGTGGGAGGGACAAGCACAGCAGGTCCCAGTGCCCAGCAAGAAAAGCCAGGTGCCAGAAGTGCCTTAAAAATGACCACTTTGCTGCAGTCTGTAGGTCTAAAATGGCCGCCAGCAAACACAGTGCCTCGTGTGAGGCCCAATCGCCACTATCCCATTCAAACTCTTCTTCCCTGACGTCACGGAGACGCCGAACCCGGAAGGGGCAGCCCACCCTCGCAACCATGGTGTTGGCCCGCCTCTTGCCCCCGTGAGGAACACTCGACCCGGCCTCGGTCCCGACTGTGGCTACCGCTGCGGCTGCCGCCGCCACAGCCACCCCCGCGGCCAACCAGGTACTCACCCTAGCGTCCATCGCTGATGACCGCCGGGGTCCAACCACCGCGACCGATGACCTACCCACCGCCAACCCGCGAGCAACTACAAACCCCACTACTTACCTTTCATCCGCCGACGCCGCGACACCAGCACTTCCGGGAGTTCCTCCAACCTGCTCCTCCAGCGTTGACTACGTCTATTACATCATCCCGTTGCGTGACGTCATCCCGTTGCGTGACGTCATCACGCGAAACTCCCCTGTCAACTGCTTCAATAACACTAAACCAGCAATGCTCTCATCCGCTCACCAGAGCAATGGAACTGATTAAAGTGCATGGACACTACACCATTTGCTTATTTGACTCTGGGTCAACGGACAGTTTTATCCAGCCAGATCTGGCCCTCCGTTGGGGACTTGACATTATCCCCACTACCCAGAGGATCTCATTAGCGACCAGGTCGCACTTGACCGTCTTAAAGGGGTATTGCATCGCCATGCTGGAAGTACAGGGCGTAATGGTCACCCACTTCAAATTATTCGTCCTTCCCCAATTGTGCGCCCCAGTGTTGCTGGGATTAGACTTTCAGTGTCAGTTCCGAATGGTGTCCCTACACTTTGGGGGACCCCACGCCCCCCTCTTGGTCTGCCATTGCCCCTCCCCCGAAGAACCCGAGCAACCCGCCCCCGTGCCCCGGGGCCAATCCTGCGACCTTTCCACACTCCGGATTGCCCCGCCAGCACTCTTCGCAAACCTCACCCCTGGCTGGAAGCCTGTGGCCACAAAAAGTCGGCAATATAGTTACGAAAACAGGTAATTCATTAGGAGTGAGGTGCATAGATTGCTGGATGAGGGCATCATCGAACCCAGTTCAAGCCCCTGGAGAGCCCAGGTGGTGGTTGTCACGAATGGGGAAAAACTACGGATGGTGGTCGACTATAGCCAGACCATTAACCGCTTCACACTCCTGGATGCGTACCCCCTGCCACGCATCACGGATGTGGTGAACTAGATCGCCCAATACCACATATTCTCCACCATTGACCTACGTTCGTCCTACCACCAGCTCCCAATCCGCTGTGAGGACTGACCATTCACGGCCTTTGAAGCGAATGGGCGGCTATATCAATTTCTCAGGGTACCATTCGGGGTCACGAATAGTGTCGCGGTCTTCCAACGGGAAATGGACCGGATGGTGGACCAGAACGGGCTAACCGCCACCTTCCCGTATCTGGACAATATCACCATCTGCGGCCACGACACGCAGGACCACGATGCCAACCTAGACAAATTTCTTCAAACTGCCCGTCGGCTGAACCTGACTTACAATTTGGACAAGTGTGTCTTCTGGACCACACGACTCGCTATTCTAGGTTGCGTGGTGGAGATCGGGATAGTCATGCCAGATCCTGACTGCATGCGTCCCCTAATGGACTTACCCCCCACCCCCCACCCCCATACCCAGAAAGTGCTCAAACGCTGCCTGGGCCTTTTCTCGTATTACGCCCAATGGGTTCCACACTACTCCGATAAGGCACGTCCTCTTATCAAGACCACCTCCTTTCCCCTCTCGACTGAAGCCAGAGTGGCTTTCGATCGAATCAAATCCAACATTGCCGCTGCGACGCTGATGCGATCGTTGAGTCTGTCCCGTTTCAAGTCGAGAGCGATGCATCCGACTTCGCCCTGGCAGCCACCTTGAACCAGGCCGGTCGGCCTGTAGCCTTCTTCTCCAGAACCCTCCAGGGTCCAGAGAGTAGACACTCCTTGATCGAGAAGGAAGCCCAGGCCATAGTTGAAGCGGTGCGTCGTTGGAGACATTACCTCACTGGGAGGCGCTTTACACTGTTGACTGATCAACGCGCGGTCTCCTTCATGTTCAGCAACACCCAGCGTGGTAAGATAAAAAAACGACAAAATCGCCAGATGGAGAATCGAACTCTCCACCTTTAACTATGACATCCTGTACTGGCCTGGTAAGCTCAACAACCCGCCTGACGTGCTCTCCAGGGGGACATGCGCCAGCATACAGATGGACAGACTACAGAAACTCCATGAGGCGCTCTGTCATCCAGGGGTCACTAGGTTTGCCCACTTTGTGAAGGCGCGCAACCTACCCTACACAGTCAAGGAGATCCGCTCCATGACCCGAGCCTGTTCGGTGTGCGCTGAATGCAAGCCCCACTTCTTCCGTCCGGATAACTCCCACGTTATCAAAGCCACCCACCCCTACGAGCGTCTTAGCGTAGACTTTAAGGGGCCCCTACCGTCGACCAACCGTAGTAACTACATCCTTACGGCCATCGACGAGTACTCCCGCTTCCCGTTCTCTGTGCCCTGCCCAGACACCACTGCCACCTCAGTGATGCAGGCCCTTCACAGTATTTTCGCCATCTTCGGATACCCCAATTCCATCCACAGTGATAGGGGGTCCTCATTCATGAGCGCAGAGGTGCAACAGTACCTTCTGGAGTGTGGTATCGCTTCAAGCAGGTCCACGAGCTATAACCCACGTGGTAACGGCCAGGTCGAGAGGGAGAATGCCACCATATGGAGAGCAGTTACACTGGATCTCCGGTCTAAAGGTCTCCCCACCTCTCACTGACAGGAGGTTCTCACTAGTGCCTTACACTCCATCTGCTCCCTCCTATGTACCGCAACAAATGCTACCCCCCACGAAAGGATGTTCCTTTTCCCGAGGAAATCCAAATCAGGAACCACTGTACCGGGATGGCTCACCGTCCCTGGCCCAGTCCTTTATCTACGCCACGTCCGGCACTCAAAGAACGACCCCTTGGTCGACCGAGTGACTCTACTCCACGCGAACCCACATTACGCCTACGTTGAGTTCCCAGATGGGCAGGAGGACACTGTTTCGGTGCGGGACCTAGCTCAGGACGTGGTAGACCCAGCAAACCCCCCAACCCAACCTTCCCCAACTCTTTATTCCCCAGGCCCTGTGTCGCAACAGAAGGACCAACAGCACCCCAACGACCCGGGCCACCCTGCCGACAACACGACTGGGAAATTGAGCGAAGGAGCGGTCGCACCTGACGAGCCCGCTGGCGACACCACTCCAGCGACCCCAATCCCGGCACCACGGCGTTCACGCCGGATGGTCAGACCCCCTGATCGCTACAGTCCTTAACCTACCCCTTCCTTTCATTCTCTCCCTCGTTTTTTTGTTTTTTTTTCCAGGGTCAGTTCTCCAAGAAGGGGTGAATGTGATAGTACAGATCTATCACCAATGTACATAGTGTATATAGTTACTGTATCTAGACTGTGCTTAAAGCGATTGGCTGAGAGCTAAGCCATGCCTATTGTCTGGGCCTTAAAGGGTTGTGTCCCTAGCCAGGTCGGATCATTCCGAACTGGTCGGCCACCTGTGAAGAGCTCCTGACTTTTGCTAATAAAAGCCTTGGTTTGGATCAACAAGTCTTTGATTCTTTCGACGAGCTCTACAAATAGATTATTAACAAATCTTATAGAATTATGGAGATGGTATTGGAACCTATGTTACATTAAAAAGAAGTGGGAAAAAAAACGGAACTACTATTTTACTAATCTAACCCCACCTAACAGAGGCTATTGGCTTAACACAGACAGATTATTACTGACAATAAAAGAAAAACAAGGTAACCGATGGGATCATAAATCAGAAAATAGTCAATCTTACAAATTTTGAAAATAAATGAGAAAAGAACTCCATAAATAAACAAAATTAAGATTAATTTCAGTAGTGGAACATCTAATTTATTTCCAAAGTAAGACATGCCATCGTATCAGATAACCATTGAGTGTGAGTGGAAGGGACAAGGCATGAGTTTCCTTACTGAGGCATTATGATGGGTTGCAGGATGAACCAGAAATGCTATGCTCTGTCCCTGTCCCCACATTTCTTCCTCTGGTATCTCTCAAGCGTTTTTCCCGAGCTTATCCAATTCTCATTGACAAGATGCTCCATGCCAACTTCATCGAAACACAACATAATTTCCTATATTTTGCATTGACCACACCCAGTTTTATCCTTGATGATGGGGTTTCCTGTGGAAGACCATTGACCCCCACCCCCCCCCCCCCGCTTCCTCCTTTTTTGAGCATGTTGTACATTGTTCATGCAGAGGATTTGATGAAATAAACTAGCACTAATACAATGTGAGATTATGGATCTGAAATTCAAACCCAGCCAAGCATTTTGGGCAATACTAAAGGTTTGCTGGATAGTGGTAATTTTAATGGAATCAGACAAATCTCTCAAAGCCATTTCTCTGGGATTTAACCTTCACATTTAAGTGAAGTAGATTTGCAGAAACGACCTCCAACTAAATTATAGGAAGATCAAGGCACTTTATATTGCACCAACCTCTGGTTTGCCAGGAGCACACAAAACCAAACCCCTGATTGTTTGAAATTTTGCATGAGAATTTGAGTTTGGATCATTACTTCAGCACCATATGGAGGAAAGCCTATTTCGACTCGAAAACACCACCTAACTCTACCCCTACCTCGCCATGTCTATAGCTGAAACTCTCCTGCCTTTATTTATTACCATCAGATTACACTGCTCCAATTTTCTCCTGCTTAACTTCAATTGTTCCACTATCCATAAAATGGAGGTCACTCAGATTCCTATTTTAAGCCAGAAATAGATCTATCAGAGTTTTCTGTCTTACATTACTTCCCAGTTAGGCAATGGGGGTTAAACCTCTCATCACGATTTTCCAGTCTCTCTTTATTCTCCCCTTTCATTCTCCCTCATTTCCACCAGCCCCATCGCTCATCCAAATATGTCTGATCCCTCAATTCTGGCCTTTGACCATCTCTGAATCATGTTACAAAAGGTCCAATTACCATTCATAGAAACATAGAAATCTAGAAGATAGGAGCAGGAGTAGGTCATTCGACCCTTCGAGCCTGCTCCGCCATTCAACGAAATCATGGCTGATCTTAAAGTTCAGTACCCCGTCCTCGCTTTCTCTCCGTAACCTTTAATACCAACATGCATGAGCCACTGTCCCACCCAATATGATGGATGTTGTAAAATGTGTGCATCATGCAGGTCAGATGGTGGGGACTCCACTGCTAAGGCTCTATCCTTTTGAATTCCCCCTCAAAGTCTCACTTTCCTCCCTTTAGATGATTTTTTTTAAAGTCTGCTCTTTAAAACAATCTTTTGGTTATTTGCTCTATGTACCTCCTTGTCTGCCTCGATATGTTTTTTTTTTGATGATAGGCTTGTGAAATCACTTAGCAGAAGCTGCTATTGTTATATCTTTGGCATTGACTATTCCTTCATGAAAAATTTATTTAAATATGGTCAATACTCTGAAATCTAATATATTAAAATAGGTAATCAATAGTTACACCTACTGATAATATCAAACATCTCAAAATGTTAAGTATCATAAAGTCACAGGAATAGAGTACAGTCCAGACACAGACCTTTCAACCAACCTCATCCATGTCTACCTCTTTTCCAACTACCACATCTCATTGGCACGCATTAGGTGTATAACATTCCAAGCCCTGGCTGTCCAAATCCAAATGTTCCAGAAACGTAGTGAAGGGCCCTCTTTCTTGTTGTGTAGGGTCAAGAAGACCCAGTACAGGGTAGGGTGACATACTTGGAAAGGGTCCTGATGAAGCATTCTAGCCCAAAACTATGACAATTCTTTTTCTCCCACTGATGCTGCTTGACCTGCTGAGTTCCTTCAGCAGATTTTTTTTTGTTGAGGTTGACATATTTGCTGTGTAAGGCCTTAAAGGATCATCTTGCCTGGCAGAGGGAAGGGTGACATATCTGTAATTGTTTAATGAACCAAAACGTAGGCAGACCCCACAGTGGGAACAGAGATCTGCTCACATGAGGTTCCTCTCTCCACGTCTGAAACTTTGCATCCAAGTATTATGAGTCAAAAATTAGCCCATTATTACATTTGTGTTCACATGATCTGCCTCAGATCCCACTATATCATGATCTTTATTGCTTGTATATGTAAGGAAAAAGTGAATCACATAATATTTAAAAGACACACACCCTTTTCTTGTTTTTAAAAAAAATTCTTTTCTCTTTTGGTTCTGTTTTATTCCTCTCTGTAGTTATTGGGGGGTGGGTGGAAGGGAGGGGGGGTTGGGAAGAAAATGGAAAAAAGTCACCATGTATATATACGTATTTTCTTTGGCTTGGCTTCGCGGACGAAGATTTATGGAGGGGGTAAAAAGTCCACGTCAGCTGCAGGCTCGTTTGTGGCTGACCAGTCCGATGCGGGACAGGCAGACACGATTGCAGCGGTTGCAAGGGAAAATTGGTTGGTTGGGGTTGGGTGTTGGGTTTTTCCTCCTTTGCCTTTTGTCAGTGAGGTGGGCTCTGCGGTCTTCTTCAAAGGAGGCTGCTGCCCGCCAAACTGTGAGGCGCCAAGATGCACGGTTTGAGGCGTTATCAGCCCACTGGCGGTGGTCAATGTGGCAGGCACCAAGAGATTTCTTTAGGCAGTCCTTGTACCTTTTCTTTGGTGCACCTCTGTCACGGTGGCCAGTGGAGAGCTCGCCATATAATACGATCTTGGGAAGGCGATGGTCCTCCATTCTGGAGACGTGACCCATCCAGCGCAGCTGGATCTTCAGCAGCGTGGACTCGATGCTGTCGACCTCTGCCATCTCGAGTACCTCGACGTTAGGGGTGTGAGCGCTCCAATGGATGTTGAGGATGGAGCGGAGACAACGCTGGTGGAAGCGTTCTAGGAGCCGTAGGTGGTGCCGGTAGAGGACCCATGATTCGGAGCCGAACAGGAGTGTGGGTATGACAACGGCTCTGTATACGCTTATCTTTGTGAGGTTTTTCAGTTGGTTGTTTTTCCAGACTCTTTTGTGTAGTCTTCCAAAGGCGCTATTTGCCTTGGCGAGTCTGTTGTCTATCTCATTGTCGATCCTTGCATCTGATGAAATGGTGCAGCCGAGATAGGTAAACTGGTTGACCGTTTTGAGTTTTGTGTGCCCGATGGAGATGTGGGGGGGCTGGTAGTCATGGTGGGGAGCTGGCTGATGGAGGACCTCAGTTTTCTTCAGGCTGACTTCCAGGCCAAACATTTTGGCAGTTTCCGCAAAGCAGGACGTCAAGCGCTGAAGAGCTGGCTCTGAATGGGCAACTAAAGCGGCATCATCTGCAAAGAGTAGTTCACGGACAAGTTTCTCTTGTGTCTTGGTGTGAGCTTGCAGGCGCCTCAGATTGAAGAGACTGCCATCCGTGCGGTACCGGATGTAAACAGCGTCTTCATTGTTGGGGTCTTTCATGGCTTGGTTCAGCATCATGCTGAAGAAGATTGAAAAGAGGGTTGGTGCGAGAACACAGCCTTGCTTCACGCCATTGTTAATGGAGAAGGGTTCAGAGAGCTCATGTAAATATTGTTAGAGATTGTGACGTATTAAAGTAAAAATTAAAAAGAAAAGAAAAATTATGAAAGCTTGAAATATCACTGGAAACACAAAGATATGAATACAATTATATTTTATTGTGGTGAGTTACTCACACATTATCTGGAATGTTCTCCAGAGATTTTCCTTTGGACTGCCTCAGCTTATCAAAGCTTAGTGAGGCATTATGATGGGTTGCAGGATGAGCCAGAACTGCTATATCCTGTGAATTAACCAGCTGTTTTAGAACTGATTGACATACAGTATATCCTGGGAAAACATTTCCACCTGCAGTCAGAGCACTTCTCAGATTGTCAGTACAAGTTTCCAGTTTGGCAGTTTTCCATAAATTTGTTACAATCTACTGTATAGGTTTTAAAACTGAAAATGCACATTCCCCCTAAGTACATTTAGTAGGCTAAAGTTTATTAATCTTCATGTTAAGTTCTGGTATTTTTATAGCAGTAAAGTGAGTCCTTGGCTGAAGGGGTACAAAAGGAATTCTATGATGTTAAATTCCTCGTATTTGAAGTAATGGCAAAGTGACTGTTTTCACCACCAAGCTTGCTAAATAACTACCCACAATAGGCGATCATTCCTGAATCCTATTGCCCTCAGATGTCAGTTCAAACTGAACTCTGATATGCAGCCAAAATTATGTCCTCAAAGTGGCTGAGCAACTAATGACATGGAAAAATTTTCAGACATCAAGCCATGAAGAAACATGTCTACTTAATATTTGCAGCATTTTACACAGCCATAATACACCATAGACATCTCTTGAAGCTACTATTGCATACAAAATGCAAGATGGAATGATTGTTAGGTGAGATTAATATTTCAAATTCTCTTCTTTGGCTTGGCTTCGCGGACGAAGATTTATGGAGGGGGTAAAAGTCCACGTCAGCTGCAGGCTCGTTTGTGGCTGACAAGACCGATGCGGGACAGGCAGACACGGTTGCAGCGGCTGCAGGGGAACATTGGTTGGTTGGGGTTGGGTGTTGGGTGTTTCCTCCTTTGCCTTTTGTCAGTGAGGTGGGCTCTGCGGTCTTCTTTAAAGGAGGTTGCTGCCCGCCAAACTGTGAGGCGCCAAGATGCACGGTTTGAGGCGATATCAGCCCACTGGCGGTGGTCAATGTGGCAGGCACCAAGAGATTTCTTTAGGCAGTCCTTGTACCTTTTCTTTGGTGCACCTCTGTCACGGTGGCCAGTGGAGAGCTCGCCATACAACACGATCTTGGGGAGGCGATGGTCCTCCATTCTGGAGACGTGACCCACCCAGCGCAGCTGGATCTTCAGCAGCGTGGACTCGATGCTGTCGACCCCCGCCATCTCGAGTACTTCGACGTTAGGGATGAAAGCGCTCCAATGGATGTTGAGGATGGAGCGGAGACAACGCTGGTGGAAGCGTTCTAGGAGCCGTAGGTGATGCCGGTAGAGGACCCATGATTCGGAGCCGAACAAGAGTGTGGGTATGACAACGGCTCTGTTTACGCTTATCTTTGTGAGGTTTTTCAGTTGGTTGTTTTTCCAGACTCTTTTGTGTAGTCTTCCAAAGGCGCTATTTGCCTTGGCGAGTCTGTTGTCTATCTCATTGTCGACCCTTGCATCTGATGAAATGGTGCAGCCGAGATAGGTAAACTGGTTGACCGTTTTGAGTTTTGTGTGCCCGATGGAGATGTGGGGGGGCTGGTAGTCATGGTGGGGAGCTGGCTGATGGAGGACCTCAGTTTTCTTCAGGCTGACTTCCAGGCCAAACATTTTGGCAGTTTCCGCAAAGGAGGAATATATATAAATGAAATATATATAAATCTTAAAAATACACTTTTGTTTTTACCTCTGCTTTGAGGTTCACCTTTGGAAAATCCAAGGAAACTAAAATCCATGTGAATAAAATTAATTTGATGGAACCATTGAATTTGATTATTACTTACATTTTAAATTTAGTCACAGTCCAGTAACAGGGCCTTTTGGCCATGAGCCTGTGCCCCAAAATGCACCAATTAAGCAACAACACCCATATGTTTTTTGAAGGGTGGCAGGAAACTGGAGTACCCAGTGGAAACTCACAGACATAAGTTTTAGATCAATATTACATATTACAGATTAATATGCCATTAAAAAATCACTGCACCATGCAACAAATCAAAGTATTTTCAGGGTATTTTGCACTAATAATAGTTTGTGAAGGCCACATGTTGTCATGTTTTTGCTGTCTCCAATGTACTTAATAGCAGTTACTCATTAATTGCTATTGGAGACAGAGAAAAAAACAGTTCAGCTCCAGTTGTAATATGTTAGAAGCACAGATAACAGTTTCTGGGACTCTGGTATTAAGCACATGCTTGGAAATTCTGATGTTGGTGACAATGAGTGCAAACACTTTCACAGTTATTATATTCACAACATCCTGCCATTGAGTTTGCATCCCAGGTTTCAGTTCACTAATATTAATGTCGGGGCTGTTTGCATACATTTACATGGGTGCATTCTTCCACCAGAAAAGGAGACAAAGCATTAATGAGCAGCATTATGCCTATGACTTTTAATGTACTCATTGTTCATAGCAAGTCCTGGGTTTTTTAAAATGCATATTGCTTTTTGAAATGGATTTTCTATGTTTCAGTGAAGTCAAGAGCTTAGTCAGCATGAGTATTAAAAACTGATGGCTATTCAGCCACTGATCTTTAAAATTACATCACATAAAAATGCAATTAACGCCTATTCCAAAATAGGTAAACTTCAAATGATATTTTACTGAATAGAATTTACCAAGAAGTGAAAGACATTTTTTAACAAACTTTTCTTGCATCTATCAAAGGCAAATGATTTGGCATCAAAACATGAGGTGCTCAGCATTTCCTGTCCATGCTACTGACCCATGTCTGCAACACCAGATCCAGCTTCAACCAAGTCATCAAGTTTGGAGATGACACAACAGTAGATGACCTTATCAGCAAAAGCAATGAGGATCAGGGTTGACCACCCTCCACAACACATTAATA